>NC_057798.1:480802500-480807142 GCF_018294505.1 Triticum aestivum | reverse complement strand
AACTACACCACCTCCATTAATGCATCTCCTTTCTCTTTTTCCTTCCCACTCCACTAGTTGAAGTTGTCTCCTCCCAAATTAGGTAGCTAGGTAGATGTAGAATTTAGTTAAGTGACCTATTTGCCCCCTAGCTAACTAGATCTATCTTTGTCAAGAAGAGATTTGTGCACTTTTGATCTCCCTACAACATCATCTCCACCGTGTGCTCGATCTCGATCGAGATAGAGGTGATGAAAATTTCATGCTTTTGCAAAATGGAAATATGTTTATGTGTGTGTGATATGTTTGTGGAAATTTTGTGTGTGGCATGAGTTGACGCCGCCAAATTGTGCTTTTGAGTTGCCTATGTTTTGCCAAAATGTTGATTTATTTCCGTTTCGGCGAATTCCGGGCAAACTCTAGATCCATATATGTCCTATTTTTAGGGAAGGCCATGCGAAATTTTTTTATGACTTTGATGCATGTATGCATTTTTATAATCAATTTGTTTATTATTACCGTGCAGAGTTGACGATGGTCAGTGGAACGATGGTGGATAGGTGGTTGCGGTCAGCGGTGCAGGACATGAAAGAAAATAACCGGACAGAGGTTTTATGTCCGTGTCGAAAATGCAAAGGAATAGTTTGGCTCGACCCCCATGACGATGGTCATGTCGAAGCGCACCTACTCATGACTGGTTTCATGGATGGCTATACTCGGTGGATAATTGAAGATGAGGATGACGATGTTGAGGATGCCGATGGGGCAGGCAATGATGACACGGGGCAAGATGAAGATATGATTGATAATGGCGGCGGGGAAGAGGCCGGACATGGCAGCGGAGAAGGGGCCGGACATGGCGGCGGAGAAGGGGCCGGACATGGCGGCTGAGAAGGGGCCGTACATGGCGGAGGAGAAGGGGCCGGACATGGCGGCGGAGAGAATGACATGGACTCCACGCAATAGAGTTCGTCGGTACTAAGTTCAATTGTGCGGGACCCTCATGTTCAAGCATTGCTTCACAAGGAGATGAGTACTGAGAGAGCTGCTTCTAGAGAGGAGGCTAAGCTGGAGCAATTGGTGGTAGACTCAAACACTCCATTGTATGATGGTTGCAATCCTGAGGTGACCCGCTTGAGTTTCACGCTCCAACTCCTGAAGACGAAGGCTAAAAACAAATGGACCGACACTAGCCTCGATGAGCATCTCAAGTACCTAAAGGATGTTCTTCCCGCAGGTAATCTATGTCCTACTAGTGTTGATGAGGCCAAGAAGATCGTGTGCCCTCTTGATCTGCCACACGTTAGATACCATGCATGCATCAACGATTGCATAATTTATCGGGAGGAGCACGCAGAAAAAACAAGCTGTCCGGTGTGCAATGCTTCTCGACACAAGAAGGCCGGGAAGAAATGTCCCCAGAAAGTTGTATGGTACTTACCAATCACTCCCTGTCTCCAGAGGTATTTTGTAGATCCCAAGGAAGCTAAGCTAATGCACTGGCACGCGGAGAGGAAGAAGCCCGACGATGGAGATGATCCGAAGATGAGACACGTGAAGGATGGAAGCCAGTGGAGAGCGTTGAATAGCTTCTATCAGTATTTTGAATGTGATGCAAGGAACATCGTGCTCGGCGCGTGTACCGATGGCATGAATCCGTTTGGCAACCAGAACACCAACCATAGCACATGGCCCGTGTTTGTATGGATGTACAACCTCCCCCCTGGTTGTACATGAAATCGAAGTACATTCACATGAGCATGCTTATTGAAGGGCCGAAACAACCAGGAAATAATATTAATTTGTATCTGGGGCTACTTCAAGAGGAGTTAGACACGTTATGGAAAACACCGGCCAAGACATGGGACGCCAGCAAAGGTGAGTATTTCAACATGAGAGCCGCGCTGATCACGACAGTGTAGGACTATCTCAGTTACGGATATGTGGCAGGCCAGGTGTGCCATGGATATTGCGGATGCACGCGGTGCATGGATGATACGACGTCTCAGCAGCTAACGTCAAGGAAAGATGGCGGGTCTGGGAAAATCGTGTACATGGGGCATCGAAGATGGCTTGAACAAGACGACCCATGGAGAAACCGTGGAGATCTATTCAATGGTCACGCTGAGCATAGAGGACCTCCACGTAAGCGGAGCGGTGCCGAAATCGATGAGCTATTGAAAAACTGGAAGGAGTGCCCCGCGCCAGGAAAGACGATGAGAAAGGCGCCAGAGCCGCTGCTGAAGGTATGGAAGACGAGGTCTGTGTTCTGGGACTTGGAGTACTGGCACAAACTCGATACACCTCATTGCCTTGATCAAATGCATATCTGTAAGAATGTCCTTGAGAGCTTGCTCGCAACACTGATGAACATGCCGGATAAGACCAAGGATGGGCCGAAGGCAAGAAAAGACTTGCAAGATTTGAAAATCAGGGAAGATCTGCACATGCCGCCCCGTAAAATGTCAGACGAGACAGAGACGGAGACAGAGGCATGGGAGAAGAAGGGCATGAAAATAAAGAAAGAGGATTATTGCCCCCCTTCTTGCTTCACCTTAAGTCAGGCTGAGATCAATGCCTTCTTTAAGTAACTTACCGGAGTCAAAGTTAGTTCTGGTTACTGTGGCAAGATAAGCAGATATCTAGACACGGACAAGAAAAGGTTCAGCGGGATGAAGTCTCATGACTGTCATGTGATGATGACGCAGATACTACCTGTTACCCTTAGAGGGATAATGGACAAGCACGTCCGTGACACGCTTATTGGTCTCTGCAACTTTTTTGACGTCATGTCTCGAAAGTCGATCAGTGTGAAGCAGCTCCAAAGGCTACATGAAGAGATCGTTGTGATACTGAATGAGCTTGAGATGTACTTCCCGCCCGCGTTCTTCAACGTGATGGTGCATCTGTGTGTCCATATTGTGGATGACATAATAGACCTGGGGCCGTCATTCCTACACAACATGATGCCGTTTGAGAGGATGAATGGGATCATCAAAGAATTCATTCATAACATGTCCCGTCCGGATGGAAGCATCGTCCAGGGCTATTTGGCACAAGAGTGCATCTCTTTCTGTGAAAATTTTCTATATGGCGCAGACCAGCCGCCTGGTGTTAGTGTTGGTTTGCCCGTTAACAAGCACGATGGGAGGCTCGAAGGAGATGGTCACTGCAACGGTCTCAGGGAACTGCACGTGGCATAATCAGATTGACGCAGCGACTTTGACAGAGCAAACTTGGTAGTGCTACAACACCTAGACGAGGGAGATCCTTTCGTGGCACTACACAAAGAAATTATCGCAAAGAAGTATCGTGACCGGGGGGT
This sequence comes from Triticum aestivum, assembly GCF_018294505.1. Classification (NCBI taxonomy): domain Eukaryota; kingdom Viridiplantae; phylum Streptophyta; class Magnoliopsida; order Poales; family Poaceae; genus Triticum; species Triticum aestivum. The sequence goes on along the minus strand of NC_057798.1, from coordinate 480,803,838 downwards.
ATGCAGGACGGACGCCGAAGTTACTAGAGAGCACAACTCCACTTTCCTGCATTGGTTCAAAGAGCATATTATTGCTAATCCCCCGGAGGAGGGCTCTAACGGATTGCTCATATACGCCTTAGTACATGGCCCCTCGCCCAACCTCGTAACCTGTCAGGCATATGAAATCAACGGATACACGTTCTAGACGGAGGCCAAAGATATGGACAGTGATGATCAGAACTCAAGGGTCACGATGGAATGCATGACCGGCAGCGACAACGGTTCAACTAAACGATTTTATGGAAGGGTCGAGGAGATCTGGGAGCTTCACTACTCTGGACTGCACAACACGACGATGTTTCGTGTTGGATGGGCTAAGAATGTCGAAAGAGAAAGCCGGATGTTCACTACCATGACTATACCCGATGCCAAGAGCGCTACCGTGAATGCTATCGCAAAAACCAAGCCATGGGTACACGCTAAGCACGTGACACAATGCTTCTTCATAACTGACCCGCGCAATCCCAGCCGTGTTGTTGTGAGGAGAGGCAAACGGAACATCACTGGAATGGATGGAGTCGCCAACGAGGAAGACTATGATCAGTACGGCAACCCAATGAGGGAAGATGACGATGATGATGAAGTATACGTCAAAAGAAGAATCAATACTACATTACCTAAGAAAAATCGTACTCCATGGAGAAGGCAAAGTCACAATGAGGGGCTCAATTATTCTTCAACGAACAAGAAGCGAAAGAAGCTGACTCAAAAACAAAAATGTCAGCACTGAGGAAACGTATATGTTATCAGTCCAATGATGTGTACTATATATATATGTTCCTATTTTGTATACACACTTAGCCATTATTATGCATGGTTCCAATGATGTGTAATATATATGTTCCTATTTTGCATACATATTTAACCATCAAATGATGCAATATGTATCGCCCTCCCTTCGTTCACTGCCCTTGGGAAATAAAAGTGGGATAAAATAAAGGAAAAGAAAAAGGAAAACTGGCAGTAGCGACGGTAGTAGCAGCACGTTTTGCATAAACCGCTGCAGCTACTTAATTTACTAGTAGCGCATGTTGCCTAAACCGCTACAGCTACTGATGTTAGTTGCAACGCGTTTTGACATAATGCGCTACTGCTACGTCCACTTAACCCAAAATTCTTACTCGCCCTGCTTCATCCCGCCTTTTCCCCCCAAATCCCCACTCTCTCTCCCCCGTCGCACCACCGCGCCCGACCCGCCCCGGCACTCGCCCCCGACTTCGCCGGCGCCGGCACTAGCCCCCGACCCCGGTGCTCGCCCCCGTCCCGGACCTCGACCCGACCCCGGCGCCGGCGCTA
>NC_057798.1:480766054-480801920 GCF_018294505.1 Triticum aestivum | reverse complement strand
CCCGACCCTGGCACGCTCGCCCCCGACCCGTCGTCCCTCGCCTCCCTCGTCTCCCCTGCCGGTCGTCGTGGGGCCTGCCTCCTTGCCCCTGCACCCTCTGTAAACCCCCCCTCTCTCTGAGGGTTCTTTGGATATGTTAATTAGGTTATCTATTTAGTTATGAATTTAGCTAGGTTTCAAAATTAGCTGAATTTATATGCAAATTTGAACTGGACATGTGATATGTGCATATGTCATGTTTTGGACTTGTCATGTTTGGAAAATGATCCGAGTGGCCTATGTTACACCGGAATGTTGATTCATTTCCGTTCTGGTGAATTTCAGGCGCTCGATATCTCCATTTTTTAGCAAAGGTCATGCCGAAATTTCCCATGAATAAAGGCATGATTTGTGCTACATAGTTGGCATATCGAGTGCTGGCACATAGATTTATTTTTATGTCATTTCTCATTTATTCATACTTTTAGAAATAAATGAGGACACTTAATCATAGGAAACATGTCGAACAACGAAGAAACTGGGCCTTTTGACCGAGATGCAGACGAGATGGATTATGAGGGTGAACAAGAGTACCTCGACTATTTGACTGCTAAGCAAGGTTTGCAGGTCGGCCTCGATGATGGTACTGACGCCGACATCGGCACCGACGGCGCCGGCACCGATGGCGGCACCGAGACCGGTGGGGAAGGTACGTACGAGGAAGGTACCAGCCCCGATGCCGCTACCGAAAAGAGGAAGCATAAGAAGCAGAGGATACGAAAACCTAACAAACTAGGGATTGGACGACTTGTGATCACAAAGATGGCACCTGGCAAGTTTGAGCCGTTAGAGCCGGAAGAACCTCGCAAGTGCTATGGGAACCAAGTAGGATGCATCCTACGGGAATGCGCGAGCATCAACGACGATGACTTAAGGAGTAAAGAACATTTGACGAAGTTGCTCCTAACGAAGTTGCACAAGAGATTCAAGTTCCCCGACCGGGATGATAACATAGAACAACAGTGGGATGATCCGAAGATGAAAAAGATTAACAATCACGCCATGGGCATGTTCAGCAATGATTTGGCCTCCTGGAAAGGGAGGGTGAAATGAGCTATTGAGGCTGATGAACCCCTGTCCAAGATTCTGGAGGAAAATCCGACACTTACGGAAGAGTAGTTCGAAAAGTTCAAGGACACTTGCGCTACCGAGGCAGCCAAGGCTAAGGCTGCGAAATTCAAAAGCCTTCAGCAAAGGAACACGGGGAAGCATCGCCTCGGAAGCCATGGCTACCTCGGTAAAAGGCCCATATGGGATAAGGAGGACGCGGAACATGAAGCCGCGGATCTCCCAGACACCTTCACGAAGTTCACTAACCCCTTGGAGCATGACTTCATCAGGGCCCGCTACAAGTGGGACAAGGAGAAAAAGGTTTTTTACACGGACAAGATCACGAGGAAATTGATTAGACTACTGGAGAAGCAACACCGGCTTGCAGCCGAAAGCCCTACTTCTCCGATGAGGCCCAAGTGGGACACCCCTCTCAATCGGGCCTTGAACGAACTTAAGGGACTCCCTTTGGACCAGCGGCCGCAATATGGTCGTGTGCACGGCGCTGGAGATGGCGCCACATGGAAGGTGTTCTACAACAACGGCCCGGAGGCCAAGAAGCAGAAAAAGAAGTTTAGTCAGGCAGACATCGACGCAAAGGTGAAGCTTGCGGTCGAGAAAAAAGCAGCCGAGGACGCGAAAAAAGCAGCCGAGGACAAATATGAGTTGCTACAGCAGGCAGTCAGTGCAGCTGTAACTGCCTGTAGAAATGATTTCGCTACTAACTTGGTTCCAGTTATCATCAACTGGGCGAAGGAAAATCCAGACAAGAAGGTACATGATTTCGCGATGCCCAGTTTTGTCGCGAGAAACTCCATGAACAACAACACCATCGCACCATCACTTGCTCAAGCAGCCGGGCCTCCTCTTGCAGCCGCTCCCGCTCATAGCAGCCCGCCCTCAGTCTCAGGCGCGCTAGGTGGGCCTTCGTCTTTGGCTGAGCTCGACGCCGCCGTCACGGTAATTACATGTCGCACCAACATATATATATATATATATATATATATATATATAATATTCCATTTTTGTTGCCTTTCGGTTGTTTTACGCCACAGACATATGTGTTTGTAGGCAAAAGAAACCCCGTGCACCATACTCTACTTGATCAAAGGCCAGAAGGTGGACGTGGGAAAGGGGATGATAATGGACCCCTCTCAACGCACGTTCCACAACCAGCTGATCCCCGCTGGGCACTTCAGGGTTAGCTTGACCAGTGTGAAATCGGGGCACGAGGATTTGCCTCCTCCAGTACAGCATGTGGGAGCGGACGACGAGACCCCGTCACGGATTGGAAGCAGCAAGAATTGGGTGCTGCTATGGCTGAAGAATCTTATTCGTCTGGAGCCGGCCGAGAGCACACCAATAACTACCACACATCAACAAGCATGTGCGGAGACCACCACCCCGCCTATGCAATTACCAGCTCATGTAGTGCCGGGTGAGAGCGGCGGACGACATGATGAAGAGGGTGCACTAGTACTGGCTGATGTAATTTCTCCTGTAGAAAAGAGAATGGATGATGAGACGGAGGTCGACCCTATGGATTACATCAATATAAACGTGTATGACTGTGACATAGATATGATGAGTCAACCATATGACGAATCGGGCTATCAGCTTGCTACTGAGGATATGGATGATATGCCCGGGCAGGGTCGTACCATGGATTGCAAAAAGTCTCTCTTCATGAAATCCTCACAGGACACGCCTGAAGATGCCGCCTCAACACAGGCTCAACTAGACGGTCATGAGGGTCGTACAGTACTTAGCCCGGGAACACTGGGGCAGGGGTTAAGGAAGGGTCTAGAAGGTGTTCCCAAGAAAAAGGAGAGGAAGAGATCGGGGAAGGTAACTGCCTCTAAACAAGCTAGAGCACATAGCAGCCAGACGATGCATTCTGAAGAGCGTGTACCCGTGAAAGGTGCGGTCATGTTCCATCTCACGGGCGAGCCGATGCTACCGCTGAAACCGCTGGAGGCACTATCAGGGGATCTCAGGAGACTGCACGACCATGTGTTGTCGACTGAGAAAAGCCTACTAGCCTCAAAGGATCCAGGATATCCGACATACGCGGCTCGTGTGCCTGAGGGGAAGTGCTACGTCGACACACGGCCCACGGAGGTGTTCTTCCTGCGGTTTGACCATATCTTTGAGATGTTTCTAACAAGGCGGCTTGATTTTACTATCGTCCGCCTTTTTGCGCTACATATGAGCTCCATCATGAAGAGTGAAGAAGTCTCGCAAATTTGTGTGGAGGATCCGTACTACATACACGAGTCTTTCTTGAGCCTCGGCGACTTTGAGCGTGAAACTGCTAGGGAGTACCTCCAAAACTTCATGGTATAGAATAAGGACCGGGAAATTGTCCTCGTGCCTTATCATCCAAAGTAAGTCAGTTCCGGACAACCCTTTCGTACATTTCAATCATTCCTTCTCTCTCATATGGGGAATAATTTGAGGTGTCTTTTCCCCGCAGCAACGGGCGCGCCGTCCTTATCGTTCTTTACCCGCAAGTCTCCCACTCCGTGTATTTTGACCCTTCCAGAGACTACGAGAAAAAGGACTACACCCACATAATGAATATTCTAGATAATGCTCTCCAAGGCTTCAGCTTTAGAGGTGGCCACATGCAGATCAGGAAACAAAGGAACAAGAAGATGGGTTTCACGCATAAAAGCAACTTCTCCTGCATCCATGTCCCAAAACCAAGCAAGAAGGATGGATTCTACATCGTCCATGTCATGATTCAGTTCAACACGGATCACCAAAAGCTTCGCATTAACAGCAGAAATGATGATCATATCCACAAGTGGATAGAATCTCATGGAGAAGCGATTTATAAACTTAGAGATGACTTCTTTCGTATCCAAAGCGACATTGCGACGATCATCATGAAAGAAGTCGTTGATGAGAAGGGGATGTTCCACCACGGCCCTATATCACTAGCTGACGTTCGAACTCGCATAGGCATGCAACATCTAGACCTCACGCCATTCAAGAAGCTAGGGTTCGTCCTCGATGATATGGAAGGATGGAACTTCTAGTGATTTATGATGCCGATGATGATGATATGTGTCGGTTGAACTTGTATACTTTTTGTAGCGATGAAACTTTGTGATGTCCACGGTCCCTGCCGAACTTGCGTAATGCTACTTTGTTAGTTTGCGTACGACGACCTGCGTACCTCTAGTTAATTAATCTGCGTACTGTATATGTTGCATCTAGTTGCTAACCCTTTCTTTTTCGGTGTTGCTCTAGTATATTTTGTTGCATATATATGATTGTACATCCTCTTCATTAACATGCATCTCTAACAGGTACCTAGTTTCTTGATGGCGAGATGGAAATGCTATGTCATGTACAAAGGGAAGGTTCCGGGGGTGTACAACGAGTGGCATGAGTGTCAGGCGCAAGTGAATGGGTTCACGGGCGCCAGCCATAAAGGCTTCAAAAGCAGACAAGAAGGAGAAGCTAGTTACTTGAGGTTCACGCTAGCGCGAGAGAGGACTCGTAACCACCACCTCATGTACTGCATAGTTCCGCTCTCACTCATAGTGATAGCACTTCTTGCGTATACCTTTGTTTAGATGGATGACGTTGTTGTAGTTGCAAGTATTCGAGACTTGCATGTATCGCTATTTTCGAGATGATGACAAGATATCACTTTGTGTTGGATGATGATTATGATGAGACTATTTGTATGTACATGCTATGGTTACATTTGTGGTCTCGCAGGCATTTGTATGTGTATCATGATGACATTTCTATGTGCTAAAGATTCTTCTACAAAGCCTATTCAAATACAAAACAAATATGCCAAAAAAACTACTTAAATTAGCAGTAGCGAGTGTATAAAAGTTAGCAGCAGCGCCTCAATAGCAGTAGCGCGTCCAGGCAAAGCGCGCTAGCGCTACTAGCAGTAGCGAGCTTCCTCTAACCGCGATGCTTCTACACTTGTGTAGCAGTAGCGCCGGTGTGCACGCGCTACTGCTATGCGTTAGCTGTAGTGCCTTATTAGTAGCGCCTGTCCCCGCGCTACTGATACATCTAAAACCCGCACTGCTGCTAGCCTTTTCCCTAGTAGTGTATATCCATGGCTTACGCTCATGTATTGCATGAAGGTTAAAAAAAGTTGAAGTGCTATAAAAAGTATGAACTAATTGCTTGGCTAAAATCGGGGTTGTGCATGATGGGAGAATTTTGTGTGACGAAAATGATGCATTGCCTAACTGTATGATTTTGTAGGGATAATCTTTCTTTGGCTATGTTATTTTGATAAGACATGATTACCTGTTAGCATGCTTGAAGTATTACTATTTTTATGTCAATATGAACTTTTATCTAGAATCATTTGGATCTGAACATTCATGCCAAAATAAAGAAAATTACATTGAGAAATATGCTAGGTAGCATTCCACATCAAAAATTCTGTTTTTTATCATTTACCTACTCGAGGACGAGCAGGAATTAAGCTTGGGGATGCTTAATACGTCTTCAACATATCTTTAATTTTTGATTGTTCCATGGTATTATATTATCCATCTAGGATGTTTTATATGCATTTATATGCTATTTTATATGATTTTCGGGACTAACCTATTAACCCAGAGCCCAATGCCAGTTTCCGTTTTTTCCTCGTTTTTGAGTTTTACAGAAAAGGAATACCAAACGGAGTCCAATTGGTGTGCCAATTTTGACGATTTTTATGGACCAAAAGAAGCCTCCGGAGTAAAAGAGTTGGGCCAGAAGAGTCCCGAGCTGTCCACGAGGGTGGAGGGCGGGCCCTACCCCCTGGGCGCGCCCCCTGCATCGTGGACGACTCGGAGACCCCCTTGACGTGAGACCGATGCCAAAAATTCCTATAAATACCCAAACCTCTAGAAAATAACCTAGATCAGGAGTTTTGTCGCCGCAAGCCTCTGTAGCCACCAAAAACCAATCGGGACCCTGTTTCGGCACCCTGCCGGAGGGGGATCCCTCACTGGTAGCCATCTTCATCATCCTGGCGCTCTCCATGACGAGGAGAGAGTAGTTCACCCTCGTGGCTGAGGGTATGTACCAGTAACTATGTGTTTGATCTGATCTCTCTCGTGTTCTTGATTTGGCACGATCTTGATGTATCGCGAGCTTTGGTATCATAGTTGGATCTTATGATGTTTCTCCCCCTCTACTCTCTTGTAATGGATTGAGTTTTCCCTTTGAAGTTATCTTATCGGATTGAGTCTTTAAGGATTTGAGAACACTTGATGTATGTCTTGCATGTGCTTATCTGTGGTGACAATGGGATATTCACGTGATTCACTTGATGTATGTTTTGGTGATCAACTTGCGGGTTATGTGACCTAGTGAACTTATGGATAAGGGTTGGCACCCGTTTTTGTCTTGACTCTTCGGTAGAAACGTTGGGGCACTCTTTGAAGTACTTTGTGTTGATTGAATAGATGAATCAGAGATTGTCTGATGCATATCATATAATCATGCCCACGGATACTTGAGGTGAGATTGGAGTATCTAGGTGACATTAGGGTTTTGGTTGATTTGTGTCTTAAGGTGTTATTCTAGTACGAACTCTATGATAGATCGAATGGAAAGAATAGCTTCATGTTATTTTACTACGGACTCTTGAATAGATCGATCAGAAAGGATAACTTTGAGGTGGTTTCGTACCCTACAATAATCTCTTCATTTGTTCTCCGCTATTAGTGACTTTGGAGTGACTCTTTGTTGCATGTTGAGGGATAGTTATATGATCCAATTATGTTATTATTGTTGATAGAACTTGCACTAGTGAAAGTATGAACCCTAGGCCTTGTTTCCTACCATTGCAATACCGTTTACGCTCACTTTTACCACTTGCTACCTTGCTGTTTTTGTATTTTCAGATTACAAAAGCCTATATCTACCATCCATATTACACTTATATCACCATCTCTTCGCCGAACTAGTGCACCTATACAATTTACCATTGTATTGGGTGTGTTGGGGACACAAGGGACTCTTTGTTATTTGGCTGCAGGATTGTTTGAGAGAGACCATCTTCGTACTATGCCTCCCATGGATCGATAAACCTTAGGTCATCCACTTGATGGAAATTTGCTACTGTCCTACAAACCTCTGCACCTGGAGGCCCAACAACGTCTACAAGAAGAAGGTTGCGTAGTACACACCAGAAGCGGACCTCGAGAGTTCGGAGCTAGTGTCCGGAGGCGAGTCCGGCTTCCTGATGATAGAGGAAGCCGGGCGTAACTCCGGGCTACCGGTGACGCGACCCCGTACGATTCTCCAGTGCCAAGCTCTATACCTGCGGCGAGTCCGGCGGGCTCTAAACTCCCGTCTTCGGACCTGGTGATGCACTCCGGATCTAAGGCCAGAGCGGTGGTTGGGGCCGCGAAACCTTGGAAGATCAAGTCTCCTCGGATATCAGCGACATAGTTCAGATTTCCAAAACTGAAATGATGACCAGGGGCGTAGCTGTCGATCTGCTCCAGATGGCCAATCGAGTTGGCACGCAGTGCAAAGCCGCCGAATACGAAAACTTGGCCAGGGAGAAAAGTCTCCCTCAAGGCGGTATTGTTGTGGATGATAAATGGAGCCATCGAGCCTTCTAGCGACGGCACAGTGGAACTCTCAATGAAAGCACCAATGTTAGTGTCAAAACCAGGAGATCTCAGGTAGGGGGTCCCAAAATGTGCTTCTAAGGATCAAAGGTAACAGGAGGCCAGGGACACGATGTTTACCCAGGTCCGGGCCCTCTTAATGGAGCTAATATCCTACTTCTTGCTTGATTGACTTTGATGAGAATTGGGATTACAAGAGTTGATCTACCTCGAGATCATAATGGCTAAACCCTAGATGTCTGGCCTGTATGATTATGATTGCCTCTATGGACTAAACCCTCCGGTTGTACAGAGTCGGTTTACAGAGAAAAGAAAATACATTATCTGAATGCCAAGCTTGCCATCCACGCAAAGGACAGTCCCATCCGGACAAGGGGAAGGTCTTTGATCTTGTATCTTCACGGCCCATTAGTCCGGCCCATATCGCATAGCCCGGACGCCCGAGGAGCCCTTAATCCAGGACTCCCTCACTCATCACCACCACCTTCTTCTTCATCACCAAAGGAAACTTGAGTTCATGGTACGGGCACTGCCCTTGGCTTGTGCCAAGCTTGGGGGAGGTGTTCCGGTATCGTATCACTATCACTATTTTTGCCTTTATCTATTTTAGTTTGATCCTTAATTATCCTATGATTTAGTTGAATAAAAGTTTAGTTCGATCCTTTCTTTTCGAGTGCTTGCTTAGTGATCTATATATGTAATCATGCTCGAGATATATAATAAAGAGTAGTTTGAGTTTTGCTTTCTTTACCTTTTTGTTCCAATAAAAAAGGGGGGAGAAAGGAAAAAAATGAAAAAAAAATCATATGCTAATCTTATGGTAAGTAATGACATCACATAAGGAAAAGTATAAGTTGTAAAATTTATTGGAGATTGACAAACATAGCATTGGTCAATGATGCAATTCATGAAAGAGTTAATAAGGGAAGAGAAGATTCACATGAAAATACACTATCATGGACATCTTTTATGATTGTGAGTCCCCATTAAATATTTTGTGTCAAAATTGTGGACATTGGACAAGGAAGACAACGTAATTATTTATGTTTGTTCATATTCACATAGAAGTTATATTGTCATAGATCCTTTAACATGTGGTGCTTGCTCAATATCTTTGCTAGCCAAAGATTCCGCACTACTTGTCCATCCAAAACCCTTAAACCCAAAATCTTGTTTTGAGAGTCCACCATACCTACCTATGGATTGAGTAAGATCCTTCAAGTAAGTTGTCATCGGTGCAATATGGCAATAAAAATTGCCTCTAAATGTGTTAGATCATTTAGTGTAAGAGAAAATTGAGCATTGTACGAACTTGTGATGGCAAAATAATAAAAGTGACAGACTGCATAATAAATGTTGCCATCAAAAGGGGAAATATGATGTGACGTTATTTTGCATTAAGGGATTTGGCATACAAACAAATAAGTGCATGACAACCTCTTCTTCCCTCTATGAAGGGCCTATCTTTTACTTTTGTTCATTTACTTTTATGTAAAAGTCAAAGTATTCTTCCCTATTCCTTTTTATTTTCTCTTTTAGCAAGCATCATGTGGTGAGGAAAGATCTAGGCACATATATCCAGTTGGATATAAGTGGGCATGAGTTGTTATTGTTGACATCACCCTTGAGGTGAATATGTTGGGAGGCGAAACTCCAAGCCCCTATCTTTCTATGTGTCTAGTTGAAACTTTTTGTTCATGGGTATGCTGTGAGTGTTAGCAATCATAAAAGGTTAAATTATGGTTGAGTATGTGGACTTGCCAAAAGGCTCAGACACGTGACCCTTCCTGAAAATATTATGAATTGTAGTTGCAAAGTTGACCGAGAACATAGTTTGTTGGTTTTCAATAAGGTTTATGCCTTATGCTTCGATGTTGTGATGAATTGTTACTTGTTCATGAGAAGTTATATGATAAAAATTATTTGATTAAGTTTTATGTTAAAGTTCCTTTCTGTTATAATAATATGCATGATGCTTCCATGTCCGTATTTTGATTTTATCGACACCTCTCTCTCTAAGCATGTGGACATGTTTTTCGATTTCGGTTTTGCTTGAGGACAGGCGAGGTCTAAGCTTGGGGGAGTTGATACGTCCATTTTGCATCATGTTTTCCTACTATTATTTATAATGTTTTTATGCATAATAATGCTTTTTGGAGTATTTCTGATGCCTCTTCTCTCATAATACGCAAGGTTTACACAAAGAGGGAGAATGCCAGCAGCAGGAATTCTGGACCTCAAAAAGCTACCTCAGAGTTACCTATTATGCACATCTCCGAATGGGCTAAAAACAGACAGAGAACTATTTTGCAATATATGAAAAAATAATGGAGCAAATAACTATTGGAGGAGGCCCACTAGGTGGGCACAAACCACTTGGGCGCGCCAGGGAGCCCAGGCATGCCCTGGTGGGTTGTTCCCCCCTTGGCCCACCTCCGGTGACCATCTTCTAGTATATAGGTCATTTTGACCTAGAAAAAAAAACAGAAGGGGACTTTCGGGACAAAGCGCCGCCTTCTCAAGGTGGAACTTGGGCAGGAGCACTTTTGCCCTCTGGTGGAGCAATTCCGCCGGGGGAACTTCCCTCCTGGAGGGGGAAATCATCGTGATCGTCATCACCAACAACTCTCCCATCATTGGGAGGGCCATCTCCATCAACATATTCAACAACACCATCTCCTCTCAAACCCTAGTTCATCTTTTGTGTTCAATCTTTGTACTGGAACCTTAGATTGGTACTTGTGGATGACTAGTAGTGTTGATTACATCTTGTAGTTGATTACTATATGGTTTATTTTGGTGGAAGATTATATGTTCAGATCCATTATGCTATTTAATACCCCTCTGATCTTGAGCATGATTATCATTTGTGAGTAGTTACTTTTGTTCTTAAGGTCACGGGAGAAGTCATGTTGCAATTAATCATGTGAACTTGATATGTGTTTGATATTTTGATGATATGTATGTTGTGATTCCCTTAGAGCAACTCCAGCCGCGCCCCCAATAGGCCCCCAAGGCCAAAATTTAGCGCCGACACCATAAAAACGGCCCAGCCGCGCCCCCAGGGTCTCGTTTTTTGCCGGCTTGGGCCGAAATAGCAGCTGACGAACCCGAGCTGAACCCAAGCCCTCGGGGGTCGCCCGGGGTCGCCGGTCGAAGCGAAAAGGTGCGTGCGTCCGCTCTGTCAGTGAGAGAAGTCCCTTTTCCCGCCGATTCTCCTGCCTTTCCCCATCGGTTTCCCTTCATTCCCCTTTTCTCCATCCATTCTCCTCCCTCTCCCCTCCATCCGGCCACCATGCCGCCAAAGAAGTACGCGCCCCTCGTGCCGCTACCGATGCCGATGCCACCCAGCCGAAGCAAAGTAAGCCGTGTGCGCCGCCGTCCAAGCCCCTGGGCATGTCAAACGCCGACTGGAAGGCGGAAGTTCAGCGACCGGCGAAACAGGCTCAATGCCAACAAGGCTCGGGACAGGGCGGCGGTGGATGTGGTAGAGCAGGCAGATCGCGCAGTAGAACAAGCAGAGGCGTCTCGTGCACGGATGATGAACCGCCCGATGGCCATGGCCCGCATGTTCCGTGGAGGCAGCACAGCGTCGGGTCACCGGCCGGCTTCTCGTCGGCGAAACACCCCTGGGGTTGCACGCCATCGCCTGGCTACGCCAACTGCGACATGCACGGCGGATTCAACCCCAACATCACCTTTCCAAATGGGCACCCCGCCCAGCGCACGCCCTCACCCATATTCACCGGCGTCCAGTACCCCCTGGACACCTACTCTTCGCTGGCTTACGCATCTTCCCCGATGCCACCTCTGCGCTGTTGCGCACTGCTGTTCTCACAAGCCTCGTCGTCGCATCTCGGCAATCCCGACGGGATGGAGGCCGACATGGACGACATCATCACGACCAGCTCGGCCATCGCCGCGGCCTCCCCGGGTTCAACACCCAAGAAGATGCAATCAACCTCAACGGAGACATGGACGACATGTTCGACTATGGCGAGGAGGAGCCGGAGGAGGAGCACGAGGCAGAGGAGGAGGCGGCGCCTCCTCCGGCAAAGAAAGGCAAACAGAAGAGGCAGGCGGCCAGGACCGGCGAGCCGCGCATCAAGTGGGCGTCCAAAGAAGGCGAGCCGACCAAGATTTCAAGTACCTCCACGTGTTCTCCTGGATCGAGAAGTTTGAAAAGTGGGCGGAGGTCTAGCGCACCCTCGACAAGGCCAAGTAGACGTAAAAGCCGGACGCGCCAACGCCGAGCGTGGCCAACGGGCGCCCTGAAGGAAACAAACGCGCCAAGTCGGTGAAGGACGCCGCGCCGGCCGTTGCCTGTCTACACGAGTCCATCGAACACTGCATCACCGATGCCAAGACCCGAGCCGCCCAGAGGGAAGAGAAAACCAAGGCACGGTGGTCGGTGTTGATGACGACTAGTGCCGCCAAGCTTGACCTACTCCAGAACAACGTAGCCCTGCTCTGGACCAACGTTGCCGCATAGAAGAGGAACACCGCCCTGGCTTTCCCGATAGGAGGGTAGACAGGTCAACCATCGACGATCAGGTCAAGGCATGGTTCCTGGCGGAGCGTGGCCTCATCCTGAACCAGATGCCATCGACAATGGCGCCAACTCCCATGCCGCCGCCAAGCCCTAGCACGGCCAGCATAGAATCCGCGCCAACGCTGACTAGCCCGCGCACGCCGACACCTGCAAGTCCGATGCCACAGGACGTCACCACTGTTTGATGCAGTACACCGACTATCCCATGCATGCCGTCCTTTATTTTCAACACCGAACTTTCAAGTTTATTGATTGTCGAACTGTGGCATGGTCATCGCCGGACTTGTGGCATGGTGATCACTGGACTTGTGGTGTGGTGATTGCCTGACTTGTGGCGTTGATCGCCTTTTTTTGGTAGGCGGCAAATGTATGTTTGAATTTAACCATCTTCAGGGCCGGCCCCTGGGGGCGTGGCTGGGACCTAGATCGCCCCCAGGGCCTAAAAAGCATCAGATGATGGGGCGAAATAGCGCCGGCCGCTTCACTAGGGGGCTGAACGAGTGGAGTTGCTCTTAATAGTGTCATGTGAGCATCGACTACATGGAACTTCACCTTATTAGGTACTAAGGGAGTGCATTGTGGAGTGGATATTATATGATGGGTTGCTAGAGTGACAGAAGCTTAAACCCTAGTTTACACGCTACTTCCTATTGGATCCAAAAGTTTAATGCTATGGTTAGATTTTATCTTAATACTTTTCTGGTAGTTCCGGATGCTTGCGAGGAGGTTAATCATAAATAGGAGGTTTGGTCAAGTAAGAACAACACCTAAGCACCAATCCACCCACATATCAAATTATCAACATAGCAAACACAAATCAAGCCAACATGATGAAATTGACATGGTGAAATTACCGTGTACCCTCAAGAACGCTTTGCTTGTAATAAGAGACCGTTTTGGCCTGTCCTTTGCCACAAAAGGATTGGGATCCCTTGCTGCACTTTATTTACCGTTACCATTACTTGCTCGTTACAAATTATCTTGCTATCAAACTACTTGTTTTCGACTATTTCAGTGCTTGTAGAAAATACCTTTTGCCGAAAACCACTTGTCATTTCCTTCTACTCCTCATTGGGTTCGACACTCTTACTTATAAAAAGGACTACGATTGATCCCTTATACTTGTGGGTCATCAAACACCAAAATCATATTCACTAGCATGACACATAATTTTAAAGGGTAGGTCCAATCAGGTGGTTCAACAACAGGTGCAGATATTAAGGATTTCTTAAGTATTTGAAATGCTTTTACACAATCATCATAAAAAATGGAACATCTTTTTTCAAAAGATTAGTAAGAGGCCTAGAATTTTAGAGAAGTCTTTAATAAACCTCCTATAGAAACCAAGATGACCCAAGAAACTTCTTATACCTTTGATCTCTTTAGGACACGTCATTTTTTCAATTGCATCAACTTTAGCTTTATCAACTTCAATACCTCTTTCGGATACTTTATGCCCCAAGACAATACCTTCATTAAACATAAAGTGGCACTTCTCCCAATTCAAGACAAGATTAGTTTCTACACATCTCTGCAAAACTCGATCAAGGTTGCTTAAGCAATTATCAAAATAAGTTTCATAAACAAAAAAATCATCCATGAAAACCTCGACAATCTTTGCAGAAAAGTTAAAGAATATAGTAGTCATACATATTTGAAAGGTAACATGTGCATTAGATAAACCAAAAGGCATACGTCTATAAGCAAAAGTACCAAAAGGGCATGTAATAGTAGTTTTTTCTTGATCCTCTTGTGATACAGGTATTTGGGAAAAACCAGAGTATCCATCTAGAAAACAGAAATGCGTATGTTTTGATAGTCTTTGTAGCATTTAATCTATGAAAGGTAGAGGACAATGCTCTTTCCTAGTAGCTTTGTTTAATTTTCTAAAATCAATTACCATTTTATAACATGTGACAATTCTTTGTGGGATAAGTTCCTTTTTATCATTAGGAACAACAGTAATACCTCCCTTCTTAGGGACACAATGAACAGGACTTACCCATCTACTATCAGCTATAGGATAGATTGTACCTGCTTCCGGAAGCTCTAATATTTCATTTCTTACCACTTTCTTTATCTTAGGATTTAACCGTCGCTGGTGATCAACAACCGGTTTAGCACCAGGTTCGATATTAATTTTGTGCTTACATATAGTGGGACTAATGCCCTTAAGATCATCAAGAGTATATCGAATAGCTGCACAGTGCTTCCTCAGAGTTTTCAATAATCTTTTTTCTTCATGCTCTGAAAGGTTAGCACTAATAATAACAAGATATATTTTATTTTAATCAAGGTTAGCACTAAAAAAAGGATCACTCTTGGGTGGAAGAGGATGTCCAAGAGTCTCAACAAGCAAATTGTGTTTCAAAATAGTCATTTGTTTAAAGAATATCTCAGCTATTCATTTCTTTCATTCATATGCATATCATTTTCATGGTCTAGCAAGTATTGATCTAAAAGATCGGTAGAAGGCACAACAATAGAAGCAAGACTAATAATTTCATCTTTACAAGATAATTCTTTGTCACGAGGTTGTCTACAAAATTTGGAGAAATTAAAATCATGAGACACATCACCAAAACTTACACTAACAGTTTCTTTCTGACAATATATCTTAGCATTAACTATGTTCAGGAAAGGTGTACCAAATATAATGGGACAAAAATCATCTTGTGGGGAACCAAGAACTAGAAAATCAGTACGGTATTTTATTTCCCCGCACAATACTTCAACATCTCTAACAATCCCAAGTGGTGTAATAGTATCTCTATTAGCAAGCTTAATAGTAACATCAATATCTTCTATCTCAGTAGGTGCAGTATCATTCATAATTTCTTGATATAAAGTAAACGGGTTGAACTTACACTAGCACACAAATCACATAAGCCATGATAAACAATGATATTCTATTTTAATAGAGACAACACGCATGCCAAAACAGGTCTATGTTTAGCTTTTTCATCGGGTTGAGCCATTCTAGTGGATTGATCACACAAATAAATAACATGCCCATCAATATTTTTTCAGCCAAGAGATCTTTAACCATATAATTTGTTCAGAGGGTGTAGGCGTTCTTGTATAACTCTTGCAAACCACAACTAAAGATTTAGCATGTGCTTTTATCCTAACAAGAAAAGGTGGTTTCCCAATATAAGCAGTAGGAATAAGTGGATCAACATTATAAGTAGTAGTTTCTTCTCTAGCTTCAAAGGGTTCTACTAGTTTTACTTCAATGGGAGGATGATATTTAAACCACTTCTCCTTAGGGAGATTGAAGACCCACAAGTGTATGGGGCCAATTGTAGCCCTTTTTGATAAGTAATATTGTTGAACCCAACGAGGAGCAGAAGGAAATGACAAGTGGTTTTCAGCAAGGTAATGTCTACAAGTGCTAAAATTGTGAGTAGCGGAGTAGTTTGATAGCAGGATAATTTGTAACGAGCAAGTAACAATAGTAGTAGCAAAAGTGCAGCAAGGTAGCCCAACCCTTTTGAGGCAAAGGACATGCCAAAACGGTTTCTTATGATAAGCAAAGTGTTCTTGAGGGTACACGGGAATTTCATCTAGTCACTTTCATCATGTTGGCTTAATTCGTGTTTAGTACTTTGATAATTTGATATGTGGGTGGACCAGTGCTTAGGTGCTGTTCTTACTTGAACAAACCTCCTACTTATGATTAACCCTCGCACAAGCATCATACGAGAAAAGTATTAAGAATAAATTCTAACCATAGCATTAAATTTTTGGATCCAATCAGTCCCTTACGGAGTAGCGCGCATAAACTGGGGTTTAAGCTTTTGTCACTCTCGCAACCCACCATCTAATAACTACTCCACAATGCATGGCCTTAGGCCCAAATATGGTGAAGTGTCATGTAGTCGATGTTCACATGACACCACTAATAGAATGGCAACATACATACCATCAAAATATCGAACACATATCAAGTTCACATGATTACTTGCAACATGATTTCTCCCGTGACCTCAAGAATGAAAGTGACTACTCACAAATGATAAACATTCTCAAGATCAGTGGGGTATTAAATAGCATAATGGATCTGAACATATAATCTTCCACCAAATAAACCATATAGTAATCAACTACAAGATGTAATCAACACTACTAGTCACCCACAAGCACCAATCTATAGTTTTAACACAAAGATTGAACACAAGAGATGAACTAGGATTTGAGAGGAGTTGGGGCTATGAAGATGTTGATGAACATAGCCCTCCCCAAGATGGGAGAGTTGTTGGTGATTATGATGATGATGATTTCCCCCTCCGGGAGGGAAGTTCCCCCGGCGAAATCGCTCCGCCCGAGGGCAAAAGTGTTCCTGCCCAAGTTCCGCCTCGAGGCGGCGGCACTTCGTCCCGAATGTCCTTCCCTTAATTTTTCTAGGTCAAAATGACTTATATACTAGAAGATGGGCACCGGAGGTGGGCCGAGGAGGGCAGCACCCACCAGGGCATGTCTGGGCCTCCTGACGCGCCCAAGTGGGTTGTTCCCACCTGGTGGACCTCCTCTGGTACTTATTTGCTCCAATATCATTAAATATTCCATAAAAAGTCCTTGGGGAGTTTCAGCTCATTTGGAGTTGTGTAGAATATGTAGCTTGACGTAGCTTTTTCAGGTCCAGATTTCCAGCTGCCAGAATTCTCCCCCTTGGTGCAAACCTTGCATATTATGAGAGAAAAGGCATTAGAATTACTCCAAAAAGCATTATTATACAATAAAACAACATAAATAACAGTAGGAAAACATGATGCAAAATGGACGTATCAACTCCCCCAAGCTTAGACCTCGCTTGTCCTCAAGCGAAATCCGAAATCAAAAAACATGTCCACATGCTTAGAGAGAGAGAGAGAGTTGTCGATAAAAACAAAAATACGGACATAGCAGCATCATGTGACTTATTATAACGGCAACAAACTTTAATATAAAACTTTTATCATAACACTTTTATCATAGACTTCTCATGAACAAGTGACAATTCATCACAACATTGATGTATAAAACATTAACTATATTGGAAACCAACAAACTATGTTCTCAGTCAACTTTGCAACTACAATTCATCATCTTTTCAGGAAGGGTCACGTATCGGAGCCCTTAGGCAAATCCACATTCTCAACCATCATTTAGTCTTCTATGATTTGTAACACTCACCGCGTACACATGAGCAAAGCATTTCAACCGGACACAAAGAAAGATAGGGGCTTATGGTTTCACCTCCCAACACACTCACCTCAAGGGTGATGTCAAGAATAATAACTTATGCCACCCATATTCAACTGGACATATGTGCCTAGATCTTTCCTCACCACATGATGCTTGCCAAAGGAGAAAATAAAAGGAATAGAGAGAAAGACTTTGAATCTTGCTTAAAGGTAAATACATGAAAGTAAAAGATAGGCCCGTCGCAAAGGGAAGCAGAGGTAGCCATGCGCTTCTTGTTTGTATGCTCAACCCCTTAATCCAAGAGAACGTCACGTTATATTGCCCCTTGTGATGGCAACCTTTATTATGTAGTCTGTCGCTTTTATTCTTCAATATCACAAGTTCGTACAACGCTCAATTTTCCCCTACACTAAATGATCTCACATTTTTATAAGCAATTTTTATTGCCCTTTTTGCACCGATCACAACTTACGTGAAGGATCTTACTCAATCCATAGGTAGGTATGGTGGACTCTCAAAGAAGATAGGGTTTAAGGGTTTTGGATGCACAAGTAGTATCTCTACTTAGTGCGGAATTTTTGGCTAGCAAAGATAGGGGCAAGTACCACATGTTGAAGGACCAATGACAATATGAATTCTATGTGAATATGAACAAACATAAATCATTATGTTGTCTTCCTTGTCCAACGTCAACAATTTTGGCATATAATATTTTGATGGGTGCTCACAATCACAAAAGATTTCCATGATAGTATATTTATATGTGAATCTTCTCTTCCCTTATGACTTCTTTCATGAGTTGCATCACTGACCAATGCTACGTTTGTCAATCTACAATAAAATTTTGTACTTATACTTTTCCTTGTGTATTGTCATCACTTACCATAAGATTAGCATATGATAGTTTTTTCTTTTATTGCAACAAGAAAGTAAAGAAAGCAAAACTCAAACTAAACTTTATTATTTATCTCGCACACGATTACAAGGATTGATCACTAAGCAAGCTCACAAAAAGAAAGGATCAAACTAAACTTTTATTCATCTAATAGCAAGAGATAACCATTGATCTAACTAAAAAAGTAAAGGCAAAACATAGTGGGGATGATACGATAACGTGGCACCTCCCCAAGATTGGCGGAAGCCAAGAGGATTGCCCATACCCAATACTCAGCTTTCTTTTGGTAGTGATGAAGAAGAAGGTTGTGGTGAAGTAGAAGCAATATGGTCTTTGATGATCAAGAGGCTCTCCAATATTTGGATGACTCTCTGCAGGGGAGCAATGTGCTCCATATGCAAAATATTTTCACGATTGAGATACTTATTTTGCACATGAATCGTATTAATGATCCTAAAGGCTGCAATCTCAAAGGGCGTAAGATGAGCATAGTAGGGTTCTAGGATATCTCCCTCTTCTTCATCGGCAGGCAAGACTTGCTCGTCCATCGACACTTGCTCTTATCCTCCTTAGCTGCTCCGATGGGGTCTTGTCTCTTCATCTCGATCTTCATCAACCAAGCATCCTCTTCCATACGATCAGTAGGGGAAGAAGACATGATGCCTGGCTCAACAGATCTGACAAAAAATAGCAAGAAAAGA
The DNA here is from genome assembly GCF_018294505.1 of Triticum aestivum. Taxonomy (NCBI): domain Eukaryota; kingdom Viridiplantae; phylum Streptophyta; class Magnoliopsida; order Poales; family Poaceae; genus Triticum; species Triticum aestivum. Next base: position 480,782,879 of record NC_057798.1, on the reverse strand, counting down.
AAGCAGGAGATTTCTCCGTGATACGGAGGTTAACAGGTTCGCGAGGTATATATAGATTTTTTTATCTTGGAGAACAAGCAAAATGGAAGAAAAACGGAGCCCGGAAAGTACCCGAGGTGGGCACAACCCACCTGGGCGCACCAAGCAAGCCTGGCGCACCCTGTTGTATCGTGCCCACCAGTGTCACTTTCCTGGAAGTTTCTTATTTTCCTAATTTTCTAAATATTCCAAAACTGACAAAAAATATTTTTGCGGAATTTTTGGAGTCCATTTACTTACCGTATCACGTACCTCCTTATTTTCACGATTCTGGAGTGTTCTGGAGGGACTCTTTTATGTGCTCTTCCTGTGTCAAAGTTTGGATAACATTGCTTTCAACATTAATGGGTGTACCTGAGATATAGTGTTTTATTCGTTGACCATTGACAACCTTCGGGTTAGTCCCTTTGGCATTATTCATTTTGATAGCTCCGGATCGATAGACCTCCTCGATGACATAGGGTCATTCTCATTTGGAGAGGAGTTTTCCTGCAAAGAATCTGAAACGAGAGTTGTACAAAAGAACATATTCTCCGACTTTAAACTCACGCTTTTGGATTCTTTTATCATGCCATTTTTTCACTTTTTCTTTGAATAACTTAGCATTTTCATAAGCATGGGTTCTCCATTCATCTAAAGAGCTAATATCAAATAGCCTCTTTTCCCCAGCAAGTTTGAAATCATAATTGAGTTCTTTTATTGGCCAAAATGGTTTTTCTAACTCAAGAGGCAAATGACAAGCTTTTCCATAAACCATTTTATATGGAGACATACCCGTAGGATTTTTATAAGCTATTCTATAAGCCCAAAGTGCATCATATAATTTCTTAGACCAATTCTTCCAGAACCTGTTGACAGTCTTTTGTAAGATTAGTTTTCTTCTCTATTGCTAAGTTCAACATGACCACTAGACTGAGGATGATAAGGTGACACAATTCTATGGTTAACATCATACTTACCAAGCATTTTACGCAAAGCACCATGAATAAAGTGTGAACCTCCATCAGTCATTAAATATCTAGGGACTCCAAACCTTGGGAAAATAACTTCCTTAAGCATTTTAATAGAGGTGTTGTGATCAGCACTACTGGTTGGAATAGCTTCTACCCACTTAGTAACATAATCAACAACAACCAAAATATGTGTATACCCATTAGAGGAAGGAAAAGGTCCCATGAAGTCAAATCCCCAAACATAAAATGGTTCAACAGCAATTGAGTAATTCATAGGCATTTCTTGACGCTTACCGATATTACCTATTCTTTGGTATTCATCACATGATGAAACGAACTTACGGGTGTCAGTGTCAAAACCGGCGGATCTCGGGTTGGGGGTCCCGAACTATGCGTCTAGTGCTAATGGTAATAGGAGGCAGGGGACACAATGTTTATCCAGGTTCGAGCCCTCTCGATGGAGGTAATACCCTACTTCCTGCTTGATTTATCTTGATGATATGAGTATTACAAGAGTTGATCTACCACGAGATCGTAGAGGCTAAAACCTAGAAGCTAGCCTATGATTATGATTGTTCTTGTCCTACGGAATAAACCCTCCGGTTTATATAGACACCGGAGGGGGCGAGGGTTACAGAGAGTCGATTAGAGGGAAGGAAATCTACATATCTGAATTGCCAAGCTTGCCTTCCACGCCAAGGAGAGGCCCATCCGGACACGGGACGAAGTCTTCAATCTTGTATCTTCATAGTCCAATATTCTAGTGTAAGCATGTAGTCTGGATGTCTGAGGACCCCTTAATCTAGGACTCCCTCAGTAGCCCCTGAACTAGCGTTCAATGACGACGAGTGCGACGCACTGATTGTCTTCGGCATTGCAAGGCAGGTTCCTTCTCCGAATACTCAAAAATAGATCCTGAACACAAGGACCGTGTCTAGCTCTGCGAAGCAAATTCCACATACCGTCATAGAGAGTACAACATTTCACAAATCTAATCTGCTGACAGCTTTTTTCACTGCATGACATCACGCTGTGGCTCAGTCATTATTCGAACCATTTTCTCAACCTACTACTTCACATCTTGCGAGGCGGTTTTATTGGCACGTCTTGTCGAAGTAGAGAACATGTCCCTTTATCACGGGATTCTCATCAATACGGGTGTGGGTAACCCAACCGCGCCATTAGCACGTCGCTTGGGGAATAAACGAGTTTCTAGGGCATGTGGGGAGGCGCAGGATCCCTGCATCCTTTATAAGGAGATAAGGACTCCCTTTTTCACCCACACCTTCTTCTTCCTCTGCTCATCCATTCTCTCTCGCTCGAGCTCCAGCGCCCAAGCATTCGCCTCCTCCGCCCACAAAGGCCCTCCGAAAATGTTCGGATTCAGAGCAGGAGGCAAGTGGATGGCCTCTACCGCCCAGGAGAAGGATGTCAAGAAATTTCGGGAGGCTGGATATCTAGCCAAGAAGATCGGCCACCGCCTTCTGACGGTGGGATAGATTGTCCCTATCCGGTACCCCACGAGAGGGTTGTATTCCTCCCGCATTTTGTTCACGGGCTGGGGTTTCCCCTCCATCCATTCGTTCGCGACATCATGTATTACTATGGGATCGATTTTCATGACTTATCCCCCAATTCGTTCCTCAACATCTCGACATTTATCATCGTGTGCGAGGCCTTCCTCTGCACCTCTCCACACTTCGGATTATAGCTGAAGATTTTCAATGTGAAGCCTAAGGTGGTGAGAAACGAGCACGCCGAGTGCGGAGGAGCCATCGTGAGCAAGATGCCCAACGTCACATAGCCATCACATACTTTCAGTGATCCCGTCTAAGGGTGGCAACAACAGTGGTTCTACGTCACTGAGCCACGCAGCAAAAAATGGGCCACAGCTCCCGCATTCCGATCCGGAGCTCCATTGCGGCTTACGTCCTGGCCCAAGAAGGGCCTGAACTAGTCTTCGCCAGACAAGTTGGTGGTGCTCCACATGCGTGTCAAGGGTATCACTACAAAAAAATACACTTTCGTGATTGTTGGGGATATGACTACTGGGTGGAAATCGCCCAGGAGGGGCCGGATTACCCTCACAAGGAGTTCTGTACAAGAGCCCATGAATAAGAAGGCTATGGCGCTTTAACTATGGAGGCTTAGAGGCCTAGAGCCCAATGGTGGATTAGGGCCCATAGTAGTAAACCGCCATAGATGTATAACTTGTATTGTAAGTTAGGGAAAGGAAGAAACCGAGCCAGACACTTGTATGGCCGGCCTCGGGATTCTGTAAACCAGCCGGACGTCAACCTGTGTATATAAAGGGACGACCTAGCGGTGGTTCAGGGACAAGAAACAACAGCTCGAGAGATAGGTAAAGCAGATTCGCTCCCTGCTCATCGAGAGAAATCAATCCCACAACAACTGGATCATAGGCTTTTACCTTCACCGTAAGGGGCCGAACCAGTATAAACTTCCCGTGTCCTTTGTTCCGGTTTAACCCCTTTAAGGTAATCTCGTTGCGATGGATCCACGACTAAATCCTTCCGCTAGGAGATTTGACGTGTTAATTCCACGACAGTTGGCACCCACCGTGGGGCTATCGCACGATGGTTTTGAGTTCTTAAAGTGCAACTTTGAAGGAATCAAGGGATACGCGGTTGGCCGGATGACCAAGACTCGTCGTGGCAAGCTCTACATCGACGATGCAGGATGGGGCCCCGAGGCCGGCTCAATTAAGTACGGGTACCGGGTCCCCTTTGGTGGAATTCACGTTTTCATCGGCATGGTCGGCAAACCGGGCCCTCAGCCAGACATCTCCACTGACCTTGTCGAGACGGCTCAGCGTGCAAGTCCTGCCCGGGTTCAGCCTGCCATGAAGCGTGCGTTCGTAGGGTTCATCCATGGTGCGGAATCTGAACCAGTGTTCGACGGCGAATCATCCACTGGCGTAACCGAGTCGCTGTACCAATTGCAAGATGGCTGGATTGGGGGCTGTTCTGATGGCGACAGTATTCCGGACCCCTTTGGACCGCCGAACCGGGTTGCAATCTTCATGGCCGATATGCAGCCCACCTTGCAATCTTCATCTGCAGCAGCAATGATTTCTGAATCGGCAGCTGGGGCAGGAGGCCCTGCGCGCCGGCTGGCTCAAGTTCTTGCCAGTTTGCTGGACACTTTGACGACATTGTTGACCACGGCAGTCACCCCGGAGACCCAAGATCAGCATAATGCGGAGGTTACAAAACTGAAGGATCAGATAACTCTAGCCAAGGCAGACCTGGCGGTTGAGGAGGCCAGGATGACTGAGGAGCGGGCCGCTTTAGATGCCCAATCACAGCAGATCCAGGCGCAGAATTACCGGCTTATGTTGGATCAGAACGCGTCAAACGAAGTAGTGAGGAGGAAGTGCTGGTCTCGTCTGCCGCGGGTTTACGAAGGAATGAATCTCTTCAATACGCCAGGAGTCGGGCCTAGTAATCCGCAAGCAGTAAACCGGACCAAGGCACCTGGGGTGGCGCCGGATCAGCCACGGGTGATGGACCCGCCTCGACAGACGGTCAACCCGCCGCAATACGCACCAACACCACCAGGTCACTTCTCTAGCCCTTTGGATAACATGATTGCTGCAGCGTCGCGTTTGGCAGCTATTCAGATGGAGGGTGACTCACTGGCGGCGGTGGAGACACGGCGGGCCAGGGATCTTCTTCAAACCGTTGTTGTGCAGCAACAGGCTTATTCCTACAGCCGAGACAAAATACATTCAACTCCCTATCCGAGCAAGAGTTATAGTAGGCACATGGACAAACTGTCACGACCGGTTTTCCGGGTAATAAATTTCCAGAAAAGACCATCGTGCTCATCAGCCCCAGGATTACTGTTAGCTGATGAGGCTCCAACTTGATACAGAAATTCCAAGCAGAAAACAAAACATGTAGTACAAGGCCATTCTGGCCTGTGAGTACAACAAATGGTTTCTAGTGGTTGATGGCGGAAGCGGGTTGTGAAACATCAGTGTCTATGGGACTCCATTTCCCACTGGAACAGCTGACCAGGTTAACTCCTATCTTCACGAGGCTGCTATCTCCATTACTTAGGTTCCGGGGCTGTCATCACGTCGCTCCTCTTCGTGCAAGAAAATCTGGCCAAGACAATAGCCAGGGACAAGCCAGTGAGTACTTTGAATGTACTCGCAAACATTATGAACACATGTATAATATAACAATGATGTGCTGAAAATATTTTATGCTCATGACGTCAGTCACAAAAGATAAATAAATCTCTGATGCGTGCAAGCAAGTTATTTATAAAATTGCAATAACATAGTAGTATTAAAATTTATGAAATAAATAACAAGCAAAGCCACAGTCGGGCGTCTTAGCGACACCACATAAAGGGCTTTAAAAGAAATGCCACAGTCGGGCGTCTGAGCGACACCACATAAAGGGCTTTAAAAGAAATGCCACAGTCGGGCGTCTGAGCGACACCACATAAAGGGCTTTAAAAGAAATGCCACAGTCGGGCGTCTGAGCGACACCACATAAAGGGCTTTAAAATAAATGCCACAGTCGGGCGTCTGAGCGACACCACATAAAGGGCTTTAAAAGAAATGCCACAGTCGGGCGTCTGAGCGACACCACACAAAGGGCTTTAAAATAAACAATCATAGTGAATATCCCGGAGGTAGAACCATCCCAGAGATACTCGATAATAACAATAATATCACGGGTTAGTCAACAATAATAATAATCATAGTTATCACAAGTCACAGGTAGTAATTCCAGTTCTGGTTAACAGTTTCACCTCCGAAGACCGACACTAAGACCAACACTTGACCCATCCCAGACTGTAATCCTTAACCATGGACACGGCTATTCGAATAGGTTTAATCTCTGCAGAGGGTGTACTCTTTACCCACGAGTAACGGATTTCTTTAGTCCATCGAGACTAATTCCGTCTACGGTCTTTTTGTTGAAAACACACCTAACTTGCACACACCAGCTTATCTTACACGTGTCTGGAATCACCCACGACACCTGTTAAGCAAACTCTAAGTGGGGAGGCTACAACCTCGCGTAGCATGGGATCAAATTTATATCGCGCGCTCTAAGGGGTGGCCTCCCCTCTCGGTCCCAACCGGAAACACCCATGCCCCCGGACCAGGTGGCCTGCCTACCAGCTACAACCGGTATCTTCCACCATGGCCTCTCTGTACGGTATGTGCTAGAAAGAGGTTGACAACTTACTGAACCGTACTCTACTTGCTGTAGAGACAAGTGGTAGTACGAAACAAGTATGGGGGTTACTGGCACATGACTCGATCTACGGTCGACTCAGGAGGTTTAAGTATTCCCTGCATGATTAGCATGACGAATATATTTCAACCAACAGAGTCACCGCTCATATCACCTTGCCATGCCATACCAGACATAACCGTCCCGACGGAGACCGGCGACAAACTCATGCGTACCCAAGGCAGAGGTTTTCCCGGGTTCCTGCCAGTATGCATGCAAGGCACATGAGGGTGATTATCATCACAAGTGTGTCCATTTCCAACAGCATGGAAATCAATAACATGCACCCATGCATATGATCATATCACATGAAATAACAAGTTTCTCCAAAGTGAGGTGATGTTATGAACGTGTCATCGAACACACAAAAATATTATGCCGGGGTTCAGAATGCTTGCCTTCAATGTGTGGAAAGGCAGGGTGCACTCCAAAACTTGAAACATTTCTCCTCTCTTCAAAAATCTTGGGGTTTTACGCTATCACTTAACACGCGTGGCGGTGGAGTGGGTCACTGACAGTGGGTCCACGGGGCCCACTAGTCAGGTTTGACTAGTCTTTCTCCCTCTCCTTCCTCTGTCCCGAGCGGAGGCGGAGCTCCGGCGATCGTCGCCGGCGACTGGCGGCTCCTCGCGGGGCCCCAAGGGTGGGGATGGATCCGCCACTCCAGGGCGGTCATCCCGGTGGTCGAGAGGTAGGAGGGGACGGAGGGAGCTGCCGGCGGCGAGCTTCGCGGCGGAGGAGGCTTCGGTGGCGAAGTGGTTTTGTGGCGGCGATGGCTCCCGAACCAAATTGAGTAGGGGGATCTGTTCACGGGAGGAAGAGAGGACTTCTGGTGAAGAGAGTGGAGAGGGGGAAGCCCTGGTGGCGCTAGAGTGAACGAGACAGTGGCGGCGGCAGGAGTTGCCGGAGACGAAGAAGGTGGCGTTTCCCTGACGATTGCGGGCTATGGGGGTTCCATGGGGTAGCCTGAGGTTGCGTGCGTGCTCAGAGGGGCTCGGGGTCCCTTTTTATAGCGTGGCAAGGCGGTTCCGCAGTGGCTGCGGATAAGGTCGCCGGCGACCGCCATTCTGTAGCTAGGGCGTCGTGGCGGCGACGAGCGCTAGCGGACACACTCGTGGAGGAGCTCGCGCTGTTCCAGGGGCCAGGTGGCGAGCGGAAGAGGCTTGGGCGGCGCTGAACGGAGCAGGGGCTGTCGGCGGCCGTGGCGGCTAGCTCCTGGCCTGTCGGGGACGTGGCGAGGGGCGGCTTGGCGTGTTGCAGTGAGGAGGGACGTGCGTGGCGTGGCTCTGTAGTGGAGGCAAGGCCAGGGGCGCGACGCGTCGGCTCGGGCGCGGCACGTGCAAAATGCGTGCCAAACGCACGCTCTGCTCGCGCTCCGGGCGTGCACGGGACGTGCTCGACGTAATGCCAGAGCATGCTAGAGGTCGCGGTTGAGGCTGGGAAGAAACAGGGCTAGGTTAGGGTTAGATAGAGGGTGAATGGGCATTGTTGTTAGGTCAGGTGACCAAGTTCATAGTGTAAACTTGAATCCATGCCAAATCTGGCTATGCTCTCCAGGTGTTTGACAAAATGCCACAGGCACCTAGGCTCTTCTTGGGGTGGCCAAATCCTCCAGATCAGGGTCTCCTTAGATGTAAGAGAGAGTGGTGAGGTTAGTTTGTGAAAAGCACAAACTTGTTAGTGCAAGTTTTGCAAAACTACAATTCTGGACAGGAAATAAATGACATTATTTCATGAACCAAAATTAATCCAATGGGTGCATGCTCCTGGATTTAGGGGTTTGGTAGGGCTGTCTACAAGTAGGAGAAAACACAAGATCTTTGGAGCAAAATTAAATAGGGTTGCAGTAGAAATCACAAGGCTGGACCAGAATGAAAGAGAGGATGATTCACTCAATTTTTTTAAAGAACATAAATAGGTTTTTGCACAAAGTGGAATAATATGCTCCTACTGACCTCCCCTAATTTTGGTAGAAGTTTTAAATAAATATTTAAATAGGTTGTAGTGTAAAATTGCCCACTGGACCAGATTTGGAAACTTTGTGTAGAACTCAAAATATCCAATGAATGAAATATATTATTGCACAAAAGTGATTTATAGACATCACATGATATCTCCAAACCTTGGTGAAATTTTTAGTTAAATATATCAAATGGTTGTAGTTCAAAAAGAGCTCCAAATTTTAAAACAAGTCATTTAATGAATAAAGCTCAGGGTGAAATAATTTTATAAATAAATCTCCTGATTGAGAGATGTTTTTTTTAAATGAGAGGGAAAATAAGTCCAATATATTTTGGAAGGATCCACTTGGGAAAAATTTCTTAATATTAAAAGAAAAGTTTTGAAATCAATAGAGATATACTTGCAGGCAAAAATTTTAAACTCTTGGCAAAATTTTAATAACTAAAACCTGGTTAAATTTTTGGGGTGTTACACAAACCGGCTGTGTCAAGCAGTGCGCGGCGCCGTGATGCCCCTCGAGGGCCTAATCTGGCGCACGATAGTATGAATGCTCCGGATGTGGTGAACAACGTCAGAGCACGACGCGAAGCAGAGTTAGTGGCGCAATTGGCAGCGCAGTACCAGAATCATCAAACCACTCCGGTTCAACCAGCGGCATCAGTTGAACATGGTTTGGCCTTTAGCTCTTGGGGAGTGTCGTGCCTCACCCCGGCTCTGCGTAATGTGCGGCTGCCCAAGGATTTAAAGGGTCCACGTAAAAGTGCCTAATTATACCACCGATCAACCCCCTGAGGCATGGGTTGAGAGTTATGAGATGGCAATGTAGATGCTGGATGTGGATGAAGCAGCGTGTGCAAAATACTTCACCTTGATGTTAGATGGAACGGCTCGCACCTGGTTGAAGAGCCTGCCTGTTAACTCGATCAGTTCATGGGACGAGTTTAAGGCCCGTTTTATAGCGAACTTCAAAGATACATGCAAACAACCCATGTCTATTGTGGATCTGGCTACTTGTGTCCAAGGAGAGAATGAATCAACAACTTATTGGGTGCGCCGGGTTTCAGAAATCCTGCATTCGTCAGGCCACATCAATGCTGACATGGCAATCGTGACCTTGGAGGGTAATTGCCGGTTTAAGTCGCTGAAGTTGAAGTTGGGACGGCTCAAGCGCCACTGCAACGATATGGGAACACTCATGGCAGCTCTGATTAAGTATGCTTATTCTGATAGTACCAAGGACCCCGATTCTGACGAAGAAAAACCGGAGATGGGAAAGAAGAATTCTGGTACAAAAGGACAGCATAACCAGGTGAGCCACGGGAACAATGGTAAGCGTAAAGCGGACAATTCGGATTTTGTGGCTAACACCAATATGCAGGGCAATGCGCAGTGTCGTAAAGGTAAACCGCCCCAGCATGGTGGAGGCATGAATCTGGAGCGCCTGTTAAACTAGCCCTCCCAAAGCCTGGGACGAAAGAGGTTCCAGCCACGCACCTCTGGAAGGATTGTTTCATCAGGGTCCATCTGGAGGTTCCGGTCCAGGGTTTCACGGGCCGGGTTATGGCGGTGATGGTTCAAATTCAGGATTTCAGAATAATCAGGGCAATCAACACAACCAAGGTGGTCACATTCAGCAGAGTAATCAGGGGAATCAGCAGCAGTCGGGTTATCAGAGCAACCCGAAGCAGTTAAATGGTGGGCAGTATCATGTCTTCACTACTAGTCTGTGCAAGCGCGATCAGAAGCTCCATAAAAAGGGCAGTAAACTCTGTTGAGCCGGTAGTGCCCCGTTATCTGCGCTGGTCTGAACAGCCTATTGTTTGGAGTCGGGAGGATCATTCGCCCCGGGTTGATAATCCTGGCCATCTAGCTTTGGTGGTTGCACCATAGGTTGGAGGTTATAAGTTCACCAAAGTGCTCATGGATGGAGGGAGTAGTATCAATATCTTGTATTACGAAACCTTCCGGCGTATGGGGTTAACAGATAAGAATCTTAAACCGTCAAACACCGTTTTTCACGGTGTGGTGCCTGGTAAATCGACCTACCCGGTCGATAAGATAGCTCTGGAGGTGGTTTTTGGTGATGATCATGATTCAAGATCAGAGACAGTGACCTTTGAAGTGGTTAAAATCAGAAGTCCGTACCATGCCCTGTTTGGACGGCCGGTTTATGCTAAATTAATGGCAAGACCATGTTATGCTTATCTACAGCTTAAGATGCTGGGTCATAAGGGGACCATCACGGTTCATGGTAGCCGCAAGATTGCACTAGAGTGCGAGGAAGGTGATGCGGCTTATGCTGAGTCGGTTTGTGCAACGGACGGTTCAAGAAGACAATGTTGATCCGACTGATATGACTTCTCTGAAGAAGCCTACTACAGAGCATGATCCGGCTTTGAAGTTCAAATTGGCTGATGAAACTAAATTGGTTGATTTTGTTCCTGGCGATTCATCCAAGCAGTTCAGCATCAGCGTCAACTTGGATCCGAAATAGGAAAGCACGCTCATGGAGTTCATCTGTGAGAACCGAGACATTTTTGCATGGAAACCGTCTGACATGCCAGGTGTACCGAGGGAACTCGCTGAGCACACTCTTAATATTGATTCGAAGTTCAAATTGGTCAAATAGTTTCTTTGCCGTTTTAATGAAGAGAGGCACAAGGCCATTGGTGAAGAGGTAACCCGGCTATTGGCAGCAGGATTTATTGTGGAGGTGTTTCACCCCGAGTGGTTGGCTAATCCAGTGCTGGTACTTAAGAAAAACGGCACTTGGCGTATGTGTGTGGATTACACAGATTTGAACAAAGCTTGCCCAGCTGATCCATTTGCCCTCCCTCGTATTGATCAAATCATTGATGCTACGGTGGGTTGTGAGCGTTTGAGTTTCTTGGATGCTTATTCTGGTTATCATCAGATCAAGATGGCAGTTAAGGACCAGGAGAAGACAACTTTCATCACTCCCTTTGGAGCCTTCTTTTATGTGTCTATGCCCTTTGGGCTCAAGAGTGCCCAGGCAACTTATCAGCGCTGTGTGCAGAATTGTCTTCATATTTAGATTGGGCGCAATGTTCATGCTTATGAGGATGATATTGTGGTAAAATCTAGGAAAAAGGAGACATTGATAGATGACCTCAAGGAGACCTTTGACAATCTTCGGGTTTATAAGATGATGCTCAATCCGGACAAGTGCGTCTTCGGTGTTTCGGCAGGCAAGCTCTTAGGTTTTCTATTATCTAACAGGGTTATTGAGGCTAATCTGAAAAATATTAAAGCTATTACGGCTCTTGCTAAACCGGCGTGTACAAATGATGTTCAACGTCTGGCGGGTTGTATTGCGGCTTTGAGCCGGTTTATCAGTAGGTTGGGAGAGAAGGCGATCCCTCTATATCAGATGTTGAAGAAGACATACAATTTTGTCTGGAATGATGCTGCTGATGCGGAGTTTGAGACTTAAAGAAGTAGTTGTCTGAACCGCCGGTTCTTGCTGCTCCAGTTGATAAGGAGCCACTATTGTTATACGTGGCTGCTAATGCCCGGGCTGTTAGGGTAGCTATTGTGGTGGAGCACAAGTCGGCTGGGAAGGAATATCCGGTTCAAAGGCTAGTTTATTATATCAGCGAACTGCTCATTGAGTTAAAGCAAAGATATCTGCATTGGCAGAAGCTAGTGTATGGGGTTTTCATGGCAAGTCGGAAGCTTAAACAGTACTTTAAAGGCCATCCCATCACAGTGGTCAATTCCGCTCCTTTGGGGGATATAATGCAGAACAGGGAGGCAACTGGCCGGGTTGCTAAGTGGGCTATTGAGCTTGGACCGCACGGATTGAAATATATGCCTCAAACAGCTATCAAGTCCTAGGCCCTGGTGGATTTCATCAATAATTGGACAGAGTTGCAGGCACAGGAAGACAAACCAGACATCACATACTGGACTATCCATTTTGATGGGTCCAGGCAATTGGAGGGCTCGGGGGCTGGAGTTGTCCTTACTTCCCCTCGAGGTGATAAAATTCGTTATGTTCTTTGCTTAATGTTTCCTTGTACTAACAATGCAGCTGAGTACGAGGCCTTACTCTATGGTCTTCGAGTGGCTAAGGAAATGAACTTAAGCCGGGTACGATGCTTTGGGGACTCCGATCTGGTGGCCCAGCAAGTTTCAGGTACTTGGGATTCCAAGGATCCACTAATGGCAGCTTACCGACGAGAGGTGGATATTGTCGTTGGTCACTTCAAGGGTTATCAAGTGGAGCACATTGATCGGTGCAAAAATGAGGCAGCAAATGCTTTAAGCCGGTTGGGATCTCAGCGTAAACCGGTGAGATCCCAATACCTTTCTGGGTGTCTTGCACAACCCGTCAGTTCAGTTGCCTACAGTGGAGGACCTTGCTATTCCTGATCCGGAGGCACCGTTGGTGGCTGCTTTACACATTATTCCGGATTGGACGATTCCATACTTGGCGTATATGAACCGGGGCGAGTTGCCAGAAGATGCAGTTTTGGCCAGGCAGATAGTCCGGCGATCCAAGTCCATCGTTATTCACAACGACGAGTTACACCGTTGCAGTGTCTCTGGTGTGTTCCAGCGCTGTGTTTCTCCTAAAGAAGGCCGTGAGATTCTATGTGAGATCCATGAAGGTCAACACACCGGTTCAAAATCCTTGGTTGCTAAAGCTTTTCGTCATGGCTTCTATTGGCTGACGGCTCATGCTGATGATGAGGACATGGTGAGGCGGTGCGACGAGTGTCAGAAATTCTCACGACGAGCTCATGTTCCGGCTCAGGAGCTACGAATGATTCCCATCACTTGGTCGTTTTCTATTTGGGGGCTTGATATGGTAGGGCCCTTCAAGCGATCCAAAGATAAGAAGACCCACCTGTTGGTGGTGGTTGACAAGTTTACTAAATGGGTTGAAGCGGAGCTAGTAAGCAAGTGTGACGCAGCTACGACGGTTTAATTCATCAAGAAGCTGATCTTCCGCTTTGGTTTTCCACACAACATCATCAAAGATAATGGCACGAACCTCTCCAAAGGCGAGATGGGGGAATTTTATCAAAAAGAGCACATCCCGCTCGATGTGTCGTTCGTGGCTCACCCCCAGTCTAATGGTCAAGCTGAGAGAGCTAATCAGGAAATTTTGAAGGGTATCAAGCCTCGTCTTATGGTTCCTTTGAAGAGGACACTGGTGTAACGCCCTCGATGCGGCTATAGCTCCCACGTGTCGAGGCACGACTTAGAGACATAACCGCATTGAAAGCAATGTCGCAAGTCAGGCAATCATTACAACATCCCATGTAATACATAATAAAAGGGGGAGATAACATAGTTGGCTTACACTCGCCACGTCACATCAGAGTACATAAATAACATCCATCAAACAAACACTCATGGCCCGACTACGGCGCCAAAATAGAAAAGAACCCAACGTGCGACAAGGCCCTGAATCGATCCCCAACTAGGCACCACTACTGATCATCGGGAAAGGAAACATAATAACGCTGAGAGTCCTCGTCGAACTCCCACTTGAGCTCGTACTTGTCACCTGGAGCGAAATCACCTGGACCTGCATCTGGAGTTATAGTATCTGTGAGCCACAGGGACTCAGCAATCTCGCACCCTCGCGATCAAAAACTATTTAAGCTCATAGGAATAGATAAGGCAAATATATGTGGAGCTGCAGCAAGCGACTAGCATATGTGGTGGCTAACTTATACTCAAAAGAGAGCGAGAAGAGAAGGCGAAGCACGAGCGAGAAGCTAGAGGAACATCCTGCGCAAGCATAACTCCAACACCGTGTCCACTTCCCGGACTCCGCCGAGAAGGGGCCATCACGGTAACACACACGGTTGATTCATTTTAATTAAGTTTAGTTCAAGTAATCTACAACCGGATATTAACAAATTCCCATCTGCCCATAACCACGGGCACGGCTTTCGAAAGTTCAATCCCTGCAGGGGAGTCCCAACTTAGCCCATGACAAGCTCCCACGGTCAACGAAGGAATAGACCTCCTCCCAAGACGTTCCGATCAGACTCGGTATCTCGGTAACTCAAGACACTTCGACAGGTTAAAACAAGACCAGCAACACCGCCCGAATGTGCCGACAAATCCCGATAGGAGCTGCACATATCTCTTACTCAGGGCACACTCAGATTGTCCTAGGTACGGGTAGGCCAACCCAGAGTTTCCCCTGGTGGCCACCGGTAGCTGACAGGTGGACCAACACTCAGAGGAGCACTGGCCCGGGGGGGGGGGTAAAATAAGATGACCTTTGAGTCTGCAGAACCCAAGGGAAAGAAAAGGCTAGGTGGCAAATGGTAAAACCAAGGTTGGGCATTGCTGGACAAGCTTTAATCAAGGCGAAATATCAAGGGGCTCCCATTATAACCCAACCGCGTAAGGGATGCAACAATCCGGGAACATAACACTGATATGACGGAAACTAGGGCGGCAAGAGTGGAACAAAACACTAGGCGAGAGGCCGAGCCTTCCACCCTTTACCAAGTATATAGATGCATTAAGATAACATAGCAATATAATGATATCCCAACAAGTAAATAAATGTTCCAACAAGGAACGGCTCCAAACTCCACCTGCAACTAACAACGCTATAAGAAGGGCTGAGCAAAGCGGTAACATAGACAATCAACGGTTTGCTAGGACAATGGTGGGTTAGAGGTTCAACATGGCAATTGGGAGGATGACAAACAAAAGGTAGGCATCGTAGCAGTGGCAAAGCAAAAGAGCGATCAAACTAGCATAGCAAAGATAGTAGTGATTTCGAGGGTATGATCATCTTGCCTGCACAGTTGTCAGAGTTGACTGGATCCTCACAAGCAAACTCAACGGGCTCCTCGGTAGCGAACTCGTCTCCCGGCTCTACCCAACAAGACAAACAAGCAACAAGGATACAATCAACCACGGGCAAGACCAAGCAATATGATGAAATGACGATATGCTATGCGGGATGCGATGCGGGATGCAAAATGCAAGATATGACAGGAAATGCATGAACCTGGCATCAACTTGGAAAACCAAGTGTGCCACTGGATATAGGGGATGAAATCGCTTGAAAACGATATAAAGATCATTGGAATCGGAGCTACGGTTTGGAAATGGCGAGCGTTTTACAAAACGAACCGATCTACGATATACAACAAGTAGGCTCCTAAATGCAACGAAATGAACATGCTACAGCCACCAAACATGAAAACAAAATACATGGCAGTGATGTACACAAGATGGTTAACAAAACACTAGCACTGAGCCATAGGCAAATTCAACCATTAAGAGGTTCAAACAAGCATGGTAAAAATGAATATGCAAAACAGATTCCAGACTCGGTGAAATTAACACTAGTCTGAAATTTCAGATCACGATGCTCTCTTCGGAGAAGCAAAACAACATGATACAAAACCTGAAAATGACAAGTAAGAACATGGCATGGAGCTACTCAACAAGCTTAACAAAACACCCAAAGTGACCTGGGGCCAAAAGGGTTCACAAAATACTCTACCGAGCTCACGAACATAGCTTGAACACAATCAGTTCTCAGACTTAGTGAAAACTGAGGCATGCAGATATTTAACTCGCGAAGGCATGTAAACGAGCTCGATGCACTCACTACGGTGCAAGTCATGGCAAGGAAAGCATATAGCCATCAAGAAGGCACAATATGCTAGCTACACATGGCAAGAACAAAGGCATAGCATGCATGGATCACTAACAATAGCACCGGCGAAATCGCAAACGAGTTGACGATCTGCCCAGATTAACAACGAAGCAAAAGTTGAGCTCGATTGAATCAACCTAGAGCACTCCACATATGCAAACAAAGACATGGATGGATAGAGCATAACATAAATATCAAAACTCCCTTACTGATCATCCTCAAAAGAGGCACGGACCACTAGGAAACAAGCTGGACATATAGCATCATGAACTAAAATATCCCAAACTTAGGGAAAATCACTAAGTCCCTGAAATCAGCAATCTCAGGTACCTCTCTTCGCCAGCTTGCACAAAACAACACACACATCCTAAAAATGCATGGGCGGCCCCTCTGGAAAGAAGACAAAATGCTTAACAATTCATCCCAAAGGGGCACAGGCATATCATGCACGAATTAAACATAGCAAAAAATGACAAAAGTGCAAGATGAACTAACGGATCTGCAATCTAACTCATGAAGCCTTCTTCTAACAGCATTTTGGGCATCAAGATGACCTCAAATGCAAATGATGCAATGGAATGAAATGATGTACATGTCGAGGCGAAGATTTTGATATTTTATACGCCCAAAACGGAGCTACGGGTGCAAAGTTACGGGCAGACAAAGAATGCATAAAAAAATACGGAGATTAGGGTTTCGGGGAGAGGTCAACCCCAGATATAGATCCAGCCGCACTGTAGCAGTGGCGCGACTCCCAAGGTTCACCAGCCCGACTTGGAGCTCACCGGTGTCGGACTTGGCGCGGAGGAGGGGCTCGCCGGCCGGGAGGGAGAGGGCGGCGTGGCCGGTGAGCCGCCGGTGGGGAGGCGCGGACGGCGGTGGGGTCGGCCGGCGTCGGGGATGCTGCGGAACGGCGCGGC
>NC_057798.1:480758560-480765670 GCF_018294505.1 Triticum aestivum | reverse complement strand
GGCGGCACGGGATTCGCTGCGGCGGCGGGGCGGACAACGTCCGGCGCGGGCGGACACATCCGGCCCGGCGCGGGGGAAGATGGATCTTTTTTTTAGGAGGAGGACGGGGAGGAAGACGAGATCCGAAAAGGGGGGGTGTATATATATAGGCATAAGTGGAGCTAGGAGAGTCCAAATGAGGGTCGGTTTTCGCCCACGCGATCGTGATCGAACGATCTAGGACATGGAGCAGAGTTTGGTGGGTTTTGGAACAAATTTGGGGGGTGTTGGGCTGCAACACACACGAGGCCTTTTCGGTCCCTCGGTTAACCGTTGGAGTATCAAACGAAGTCCAAAAGGTACGAAACTTGACAGGTGGTCTACAGGTAGTAAACCAAGGCCGCTTGGCAAGTCTCGGTCCAATCCGGAAATGTTAAATTCCCAAACACGAAAGAAAGCTAGAAATGACCACCGGAGGAGAACGAAGCGCTGGAATGCAAAACGGACAATGGGGAAAATGCTCGAATGCATGAGATGAACACGTATGCAAATGCAATGCACATGATGACATGGTATGAGATGCATGAAAACGAAAACAACACACGGAGACAAAAACCCGAACCCGAGAAATAAATATAACTTAGCGCCGGAGACGGCAAGAGTTGGATACAAATATGGAAAGTATATCTGGGGCGTTACAACACTCCACCACTACGAAAAGATCTCGTCCCGAGATCTAGGACTGAAAGAACTCCGGGTACTCAGAACGGAGGTGATCCTCGCGTTCCCAGGTAGCTTCACGGTCGGAATGGTGAGACCATTTGACTTTGAGAAATTTGATTGACTTGTTGCGAGTCTTGCGTTCAGTCTCTTCAAGAATAGCAACTGGGTGCTCACGATAAGAGAGATCTTCTTGGAGCTCAATGTCCTCGAAGTTGACGGTGCGGTCAGGAGTCTTGAAGCACTTTCGAAGCTGAGAGACATGGAACACATCATGAACACTTGTAAAGTTTGAAGGAAGCTCGAGTTGATAGGCGAGGTCGCCTCTCTTGCTGACAATCTTGAAAGGTCCCACGTATCTAGGGGCAAGCTTCCCTTTGATACCGAAGCGACGAGTACCTTTCAAGGGAGAGACGCGGAGGTAAACATGATCTCCGATCTCGAAAGCCAAATCACGGTGCTTACTATCATAGTAGCTCTTCTGGCGGGATTGAGCTGCTTTGAGGTTATCACGAATGACTTTGCACATTTCTTCTGCTTCTGTGATTAAGTCATTACCCAGCAGCTGACGTTCACCGGTTTCAGACCAGTTGAGAGGGGTACGGCACTTCCTGCCATACAGAATTTCAAATGGGGCCTTGCCCGAACTTGCTTGAAAGCTGTTGTTGTATGAGAATTCAGCATAAGGAAGATAGTCCTCCCACTTCATGCCGAAGGAGATCACACAAGCCCTGAGCATATCTTCAAGAATTTGGTTGACACGCTCGACTTGACCGCTCGTTTGAGGATGGAAAGCTGTGCTGAAGCGGATACTGGTGCCCATGGCCTTCTGAAAAGAATCCCAAAACTTGGAGGTAAAGATACTGCCACGGTCTGAAGATATCACTTGAGGAATACCGTGCAGAGAGACAATGCGAGAGGTATAGAGTTCCGCCAATTGAGCTGCAGTGATCGACTCTTTGATAGGCAGAAAATGAGCCACTTTGGTGAGCTTGTCGATGACAACAAATATAGCATCATTGCCACGCTTGGACTTTGGAAACCCAGTCACGAAGTCCATTTCAATGTGGTCAAACTTCCATTCTGGAATGGCAAGAGGTTGGAGGAGACCAGCTGGCCTTTGGTGTTCTGCCTTCACTCTTCTGCAGACATCACATTCATTCACGAATTGAGCGATCTCGCGTTTCATTCGAGTCCACCAATAAGCTTGCTTGAGGTCCTGATACATCTTCGTACTCCCAGGGTGGATGGAGAGGAGAGAATTGTGACCCTCGTTCATGATCATTTTACGAATTTCACCTTTGGGCACAACAATTCGATCCTCGAAGAAGAGAGTGTCCTTGTCATCAAGTCGGTAACACTTGTACTTGGACTGACTCTTTGCAATACCAATCTTCACCTTCTTCACCATATCATCAAGAAGCTGGGCTTGGCGAATCTGGTCTTCCAAGGTAGGAGAAACTTGAAGGTTGGCGAGGAAACCTTGAGGAACAACTTGCAGATTCAGCTTGCGGAAAGCTTCACAAAGCTCGGGTTGATAAGGCTTGAGAATCAGACTGTTGCAATATGCTTTTCTGCTCAAAGCCTCAGCAATTACATTGGCCTTGCCTGGAGTATACTCGATACTCGGATTGTACTCTTGAATCATTTCGACCCATCGAGTCTGCCTGAGGTTGAGATTAGGCTGAGTGAAGATGTACTTGAGACTCTTGTGATCAGTGAAAATATCCACTTTTCTTCCCAATAGAAGATGTCTCCAAGTCAACAAAGCATGCACAACTGCCGCCAACTCGAGATCATGAGTGGGGTAGTTCTTCTCATTAGGCTTTAACTGGCGAGAGGTATAAGCGACAACTTTCTTCTCTTGAATCAGTACAGCACTGAGACCTTGGAGAGAGGCATCACAAAAGGCCTCGTACGGCTTGGTTTCATCAGGCGGAGTCAGAACTGGAGCAGTGATCAACTTCTCTTTCAAAGTGTTGCAAGCAATATCACACTCCGGAGACCAAACGTACTTGACGTGCTTCTGAAGAAGATTTGAGAGAGGCTTGGCGATCTTAGAAAAGTTTTCAACGAATCTTCGGCAATAGCTTGCGAGACCGAGGAAACTGCGGAGTTGCTTTACGTTCTGAGGAGGTTCCCAATTCACAATTGCAGACACCTTCTCAGGATTCACGGAAATGCCCTTGGCAGAGATGATATGACCAAGATAAAGAACCTCATCGAGCCAAAATTCACACTTGGAGAACTTGGCGTAGAACTGATGTTCCCTGAGCTTGTCAAGAACCAAACGCAAGTGCTTGGCGTGATCTTCCTTGTTCTTCGAGAAAACCAGAATGTCGTCGAGATAGACCAAAACAAAGTCATTGGTGTAGGGGCTGAAGATGAAGTTCATCATGCGAGAGAACGTCGGAGGAGCGTTGGCGAGGCCAAAAGACATGACGGTGTATTCATATGAACCAAAGCTTGTTCTGAACGCCGTCTTGGGAATATCTTGCTCACGAATACGAATCTGATGATAACCCATACGAAGATCGAGCTTGGAGAATACTTGAGCACCCTTGAGTTGTTCGAATAGCTCATTGAAGTTGGGAAGTGGGTATTTGTTCTTGATGGTCTTCTTGTTTACTGGACGGTAATCAACACAAAGTCAACTCGATCCATCCTTCTTCTTCACAAAAAGAACACCACAACCCCATGGAGAAGTACTAGGCCGAATGAGACCCAATCTTTCTTGCTCATCGAGTTGTTTCTTCAGCTCCTTCAACTCTTCAGGTCCGAGCTTGTAAGGACGTTTGCACACAGGTTCCGTGCCAGGCTCAAGTTCAATAACGAATTCAACTGGCCGGTGCGGAGGCATTCCTGGAAGCTCTTCTGGAAAGACGTCTTGATATTCGCAAACGACAGGAATTTGAGAGATGGCATCCAATTCACCCTTCTCATTGAGAGAAAACAACCGGATGGTATTATCCCGAGCGGCAAAGACAATGACATCCTCAGACGAATGAGTCAGTTGAATCTGCCTGGCTGCACAATCAAGCTGAGCTTTATGCTTAGAGAGCCAGTCCATCCCGAGAATAAGATCGATATCCGAGTTGCCAAGAACCGTAGGAGAAGCCAAGAACTTGTAGTCACCCAGAGTGATAGAAACATCCGGAACGATGGAGTTAGCCTGCATGCGCTTACCGGGAGAGACAACTGCTAAAGGACTAGGCAAAACTTGTGAAACCAATTCATGCCTATTTGTAAACGGTCTCGAGATGAAGCAATGCGATGCACCAGTGTCAAAAAGAACTTTTGCAGGAGTATCATTAACAGGAAGGTTACCCATGATCACATCTGATGAGTCCTCTGCCTGAGCTGCATTCATCAAATTGACCTTGGCATGCTTGGGGTTATGCTTGACCACAGCTGTACTTGCCGATCTGACAGGAGGAGGAGGAGGAAGACGCCTCTGGTTGGTACACTTGTTGGCATAGTGACCCTTCTGTTGGCACTTGTTGCACATGACCTGTGAAAGCGGACGGTGATACGGAGCACTCGGTCTTGGAGCTTGAGACGAAGCCTTGTTTTGAAAGCCTGGGTTGGGTGGGTGGGAGAAACCACTACCACCTTTGCTCTTCTGCTGAAACGGCTGACGGAAAGGAGGAGGAGGAAGCCAATACTTCTGCTGCTTGGCCACTTGAGTAGAGGAAGAAGGAGTAACATCTCTGGCACGCTTCCTGGAAGCATCACACCTCAACTGAGCAGCCTCTTGCTTCAGTGCCATGTTGTAGAACTCATCGTATCTCAACGGCTCAAAGAGGACAAGAGCGAGCTGAATTTCCTCACGAAGACCACCCCTGAACTGATAGATCATGCTCTTCTCATCAGGAACATCCTGCTTGGCAAAACGGGCGAGCTTCTGGAACAACTTGTTGTAGTCATAGACAGACAAAGAGCCTTGCTTCAGATTGCGGAATTCCTGACGCTTACTCTCAACCACACTTTGAGGGATGTGATGAGCGCGGAAATCTTGACGGAAATCGTCCCAAGTGATAACACGTCCACCTCTGGAATCCTTGTACTGCTGGAACCACTCTGCAGCCTGATCTTTGAGCTGGAAAGAAGCGAACTTGACGAAATCTTCAGGCCTGACGTTGCTGCATTCAAAATGCTTGCCCAGATCCACTAGCCAATCGTCAGCATCGGTAGCCTCAACACAACCGCTGAATGTCTTTGGGCCATTTGCGAGGAACTGGTTCAGTGTAGCAAAATGGTGCTGATTGTTGCCTTGATTCCCTTGACTGCCTTGATTCCGCTCTTGGAGGATTTGCATGATCAACTGTGTATTTGCATTAGTAGCGGCCATCACAGCTTGCCATGCTTCCGGAGGAGGCGGAGGTGGAGGCGGATCAGGATTCGGAGTCGTGCGCGTTGGAGGAGCCATCCTGAAGAGGTTGACCACCATTAGCACATTGATAGACAACAATATAGAAGCTGAATCCAACGGAATGAAAATTGCAACATATAGTCTTCACATCCGAACAAAATGAACGAATGCATTCCTCATCAAATGGTCACATCTCCATAAATTGAGAAGCCACGTAGAATTAAGGTAGAGAAATAAATCAACAAGGTACGGATCAAGAACGAATAATCGGTAAGAAATCCCAATCTCAAACCAATATCCGTGGAAGAAGAACTAGAGCTACTAGAATTCCCACCTATGAAACTCCCGAACCTTTCCGGTTATGCAATCAGGTGTTGGGGATACAAGGGAAGCATAATATCTCACCCAAACTAGCAAATCCTACATCCAGCTGTATCCATCCTTCAACACATAACCAAGAAAACTTCGGAAACCATCTACCTCAACCTTCGAAAAGCATCCGTTATACAAGTTATGGCGATACTCCCGAACTCCCGCCCCAGTACTGGGTGGCGTCGAGGTTATCTCACCAACGAACTGCATAAAAGAGATTTCCGATGTCGCGCACATATCTCAAGTATACCAGAATTGCAACAATAAAATTGTGACGACAACACCTCGGAGCTCAACTCCCCGGGACACTGCCACAACCCCTAAAGACAGGAGGCACCAAGAACAATGTTCTCGTCACAAAACCATCGGAACAAATCCAAAATACTCGTGTGATCCTAAATTTTTTTTGTGAAATTTGAGAAGAGAAGAGTCAAAACTCTACGTCAGGATGCCTTACCAGAGCGATGAGGAGGCTGGGAAGTAAAAAGAATTCCTAAGCTCTCCGATATATAATTCCTAAGGACTCAAAACATTTTTTTCTGGACACAACTCGGCTGCTAAAAACGATCAAGCAATGGGGGCTCCTAAGGTCGGGGAAGGCTCTGATTACCAACTTGTAACGCCCTCGATGCGGCTATAGCTCCCACGTGTCGAGGCACGACTTAGAGACATAACCGCATTGAAAGCAATGTCGCAAGTCAGGCAATCATTACAACATCCCATGTAATACATAATAAAAGGGGGAGATAACATAGTTGGCTTACACTCGCCACGTCACATCAGAGTACATAAATAACATCCATCAAACAAACACTCATGGTCCGACTACGGCGCCAAAATAGAAAAGAACCCAACGTGCGACAAGGCCCTGAATCGATCCCCAACTAGGCACCACTACTGATCATCGGGAAAGGAAACATAATAACGCTGAGAGTCCTCGTCGAACTCCCACTTGAGCTCGTACTCGTCACCTGAGCGAAATCACCTGGACCTGCATCTGGAGTTATAGTATCTGTGAGCCACAGGGACTCAGCAATCTCGCACCCTCGCGATCAAAACTATTTAAGCTCATAGGAATGGATAAGGCAAATATATGTGGAGCTGCAGCAAGCGACTAGCATATGTGGTGGCTAACTTATACTCAAAAGAGAGCGAGAAGAGAAGGCGAAGCACGAGCGAGAAACTAAAGGAACATCCTGCGCAAGCATAACTCCAACACCGTGTCCACTTCCCGGACTCCGCCGAGAAGGGGCCATCACGGTAACACACACGGTTGATTCATTTTAATTAAGTTTAGTTCAAGTAATCTACAACCGGATATTAACAAATTCCCATCTGCCCATAACCGCGGGTATGGCTTTTGAAAGTTCAATCCCTGCAGAGGAGTCCCAACTTAGCCCATGACAAGCTCTCACGGTCAACGAAGGAATAGACCTCCTCCCAAGACGTTCTGATCAGACTCGGTATCTCGGTAACTCAAGACACTTCGACAGGTTAAAACAAGACCAGCAACACCTCCCAAATGTGCCGACAAATCCCGATAGGAGCTGCACATATCTCTTTCTCAGGGCACACTCAGATTGTCCTAGGTACGGGTAGGCCAACCCAGAGTTGCCCCTGGTGGCCACCGGTAGCTGACAGGTGGACCAACACTCAGAGGAGCACTG
>NC_057798.1:480756314-480758543 GCF_018294505.1 Triticum aestivum | reverse complement strand
TAAGATGACCTTTGAGTCTGCAGAACCCAAGGGAAAGAAAAGGCTAGGTGGCAAATGGTAAAACCAAGGTTGGGCATTGCTGGACAAGCTTTAATCAAGGCGAAATATCAAGGGGTTCCCATTATAACCCAACCGCGTAAGGGACGCAACAATCCGGGAACATAACACCGATATGACGGAAACTAGGGCGGCAAGAGTGGAACAAAACACTAGGCGAGAGGCCGAGCCTTCCACCCTTTACCAAGTATATAGATGCATTAAGATAACATAGCAATATAATGATATCCCAACAAGTAAATAAATGTTCCAACAAGGAACGGCTCTAAACTCCACCTGCAACTAACAACGCTATAAGAAGGGCTAAGCAAAGCGGTAACATAGCCAATCAACGGTTTGCTAGGACAATGGTGGGTTAGAGGTTCAACATGGCAATTGGGAGGCTGACAAACAAAAGGTAGGCATCGTAGCAGTGGCAAAGCAAAAGAGCGAGCAAACTAGCATAGCAAAGATAGTAGTGATTTCGAGGGTATGATCATCTTGCCTGCACAGTTGTCAGAGTTGACTGGATCCTCACAAGCAAACTCAACGGGCTCCTCGGTAGCGAACTCGTCTCCCGGCTCTACCCAACAAGGCAAACAAGCAACAAGGATACAATCAACCACGGGCAAGACCAAGCAATATGATGAAATGACGATATGCTATGCGGGATGCGATGCGGCATGCAAAATGCAAGATATGACAGGAAATGCATGAACCTGGCATCAGCTTGGAAAACCAAGTGTGCCACTGGATAGAGGGGATGAAATCGCTTGAAAACGATATAAAGATCATTGGAATCGGAGCTATGGTTTGGAAATGGCGAGCGTTTTACGAAACGAACCGATCTGCGATATACAACAAGTAGGCTCCTAAATACAACGAAATGAACATGCTACAGCCACCAAACATGAAAACAAAATACATGGCAGTGATGTACACAAGATGGTTAACAAAACACTAGCACTGAGCCATAGGCAAATTCATCCATTAAGAGGTTCAAACAAGCATGGTAAAAATGAATATGCAAAACAGATTCCAGACTCAGTGAAATTAACACTAGTCTGAAATTTCAGATCACGATGCTCTCTTCGGAGCAGCAAAACAACATGATACAAAACCTGAACATGACAAGTAAGAACATGGCATGGAGCTACTCAACAAGCTTAACAAAACACCCAAAGTGACCTGGGGCCAAAAGGGTTCACAAAATACTCTACCGAGCTCACGAACATAGCTCGAACACAATCAGTTCTCAGACTTAGTGAAAACTAAGGCATGCAGATATTTAACTCGCGAAGGCATGTAAACGAGCTCGATGCACTCACTACGGTGCAATTCATGGCAATGAAAGCATATAGCCAGCAAGAAGGCACAATATGCTAGCTACACATGGCAAGAACAAAGGCATAGCATGCATGGATCACTAACAATACCACCGGCGAAATCGCAAACGAGTTGACGATCTGCCCAGATTAACAACGAAGCAAAAGTTGAGCTCGATTGAGTCAACCTAGAGCACTCCACATATGCAAACAAAGACATGGATGGATAGAGCATAACATAAATATCAAAACTCCCTTACTGATCATCCTCAAAATAGGCACGGACCACTAGGAAACAAGCTGGACATATAGCATCATGAACTAAAATATCCCAGACTTAGGGAAAATCACTAAGTCCCTGAAATCAGCAATCTCAGGTACCTCTCTTCGCAAGCTTGCACAAAACAACACACACATCCTAAAAATGCATGGGGGGCACCTCTGGAAAGAAGAAAAAATGCTTAACAATTCATCCCAAAGGGGCACAGGCATATCATGCACGAATTAAACATAGCAAAAAATGACAAAAGTGCAAGATGAACTAACGGATCTGCAATCTAACTC
This sequence comes from Triticum aestivum, assembly GCF_018294505.1. Taxonomy (NCBI): domain Eukaryota; kingdom Viridiplantae; phylum Streptophyta; class Magnoliopsida; order Poales; family Poaceae; genus Triticum; species Triticum aestivum. Next base: position 480,756,618 of record NC_057798.1, on the reverse strand, counting down.
ACGAAGCCTTCTTCTAACAGATTTTTGGGCATCAAGATGACCTCAAATGCAAATTATGCAATGGAATGAAATGATGTACATGTCGAGACGAAGATTTTGATATATTATACGCCCAAAACGGAGCTACGGGTGCAAAGTTACGGGCAGACAAAGAATGCATAAAAAAATACAGAGATTAGGGTTTCGGGGAGAGGTCAACCCCAGATCTAGATCCAGCCGCACTGTAGCAGTGGCGCAACTCCCGAGGTTCACTGGCCTGACTTGGAGCTCGCCGGCGTCGGACTTGGCATGGAGGAGGGGCTCG
>NC_057798.1:480674625-480755916 GCF_018294505.1 Triticum aestivum | reverse complement strand
GCGAGGAGTGGCGGCGCGGAGACGGGCCGCGGGGGCCGGCCTCGGGCTCCCGGGCCTCGGCGGCGGCGATGTGGGCCTCGCCCACGTGGCGGCGTGGGATTCGCTGCGGCAGCGGGGTGGACAACGTCCGGCGCGGGCGGACACGTCCGGCCAGGCGCGGGGGAAGATGGATCTTTTTTTAGGAGGAGGACGGGGAGGAAGACGAGATCCGAAAAGGGGGGGTGTATATATATAGGCATAAGTGGAGCTAGGAGAGTCCAAATGAGGGTCGGTTTTCGCCCACGCGATCGTGATCGAACGATCTAGGACATGGAGCAGAGTTTGGTGGGTTTTGGAACAAATTTGGGGGGGTGTTGGGCTGCAACACACACGAGGCCTTTTCGGTCCCTCGGTTAACCGTTGGAGTATCAAACGAAGTCGAAAAGGTATGAAACTTGACAGGTGGTCTACCGGTAGTAAACCAAAGCCGCTTGGCAAGTCTCGGTCCAATCCGGAAATGTTAAATTCCCAAACACGAAAGAAAGCTAGAAATGACCACCGGAGGAGAACGAGGCGCCAGAATGCAAAACGGACAACGGGGAAAATGCTCGAATGCATGAGATGAACACGTACGCAAATGCAATGCACATGATGACATGGTATGAGATGCATGAAAACGAAAACAACACACGGAGACAAAAACCCGAACCCGAGAAATAAATATAACTTAGCGCCGGAGACGGCAAGAGTTGGATACAAATATGGAAAGTATATCTGGGGCGTTACAACCGGGTTGTTGGGTGGAGGAATTACCATTTGTGTTATGGAGCATAAACACCACCCAAATCGATCTATAGGTTATACACCTTTCTTCATGGTTTACGGGGAAGAGGCGGTACTCCCAAGTGATATTCGTCAAGACTCGCCCCGGGTTGCCAATTATGTTGAAGCGGACAACGAGTAAGCACGTCAAGAAGCACTGGACCTATTAGATGAAAAATGGGACATGGCATTGGCTCGTTCTGCGGTTTATCAACAAGACCTGCAGCGTTATCACAGCTGCCGGGTTAAAACAAGAACCTTTCAAGAAGGCGACTTAGTGCTCCGGCTCATCCAGGATCAGACATATATGCACAAGTTATCCCCACCTTGGGAAGGGCCCTTTGTGGCCAGCAAGAATCTGCACAACGGATCACACTACCTCATCGATGTTCGAGAGTACAAAGACTCAAGCAAATCGGAGGAGGAGACCCGTCGGCCATGGAATATCGCTCATCTACGGCCTTACTACACCTGAGCCATAGGCTGCCATTATGTACATATTTTGATGATGTATATATTATGATCAATATAATAAACCGGCATCCTTGCTACAAGAAGGGCCTCTGCCATTCTTCCAATATTTCTTGGTTACAAAGGGGTTTCTGCTTATAAAGTGACGTTCTATTTGTCCATTAAACCGGCTATCATGCCACAACAAAGCTTGGGAGGTTCACACCCAAGGGGCCAAAGAGAGTATTGTTGCTGAAGCATGACTCAAACATAGGCACCCATTGAGGGCTCTTTGTGCAAAGCAACAAAGAGTTTGAAAGGACCCTTGTAATTGGCTATCAAGCCACGGCTTGGAAGCCTGGTGTATTCACCTAAAACCCCGGGTTAACCCGCCTTCATCAAGTAAGCCACTCCTGTCTAGGTAATCCTGGTATGACCCGCTGAACATTTTGACAAGTCAATCTTATACAGACCCTGAACTTGTCAAAGTTAAAACAATGATTGGTTAATTGGAGGCCCATCTTAAAAGGCTTTGTCAAATGGTTTAACTCAGCAGCCTCACAGCCCATGAAAAGCCTCGAATTTGGGCCTGGTAGCCCTTGAAAAGCCTCGACTACAAGTTTTTCTTTGATTTTGTTTTTGCAAAGTTTTACCTCTTTTGATAAGGTTTTGAGTTAAACTGTCGTCTATTGACCCGGCCGGACTATAAGTCATTACATCGACCCGGTGTTTCTTAACCCGGCGTAGCTTTCAGTTATCTGCCATTAGCACATAATCAATTATTAACCGACGTTTCTTAAGCCGGTCTGGCATTGACTATAAGTCGCCAGGATGATCATCCGGTGTTTATCATAACCCGGCATGGCTTATTATGCACCAGCGCAACATGGTGGGAGTTTTCAAACACTCAAGATTTGGGTTATCACCCTTACTACACAAGTTGGTAAACCAACAATGTGATTCAATATCAAAGGTATGATGTATTTCATATTTCATTGCTTTACAACCTTGGTTATGAAAACTCTGGTTCTGTATTGGGTATCATAACCCGTCCGGCGGTAAACCGCCAGGGCATGTTTATGTTTTTCAAATACAGAAGGCAGGATTTTATAAAAAACACTAAGGTACATAAAGCAAGCATAGCAACAATCATGCCTGATTACAGTGTCAGGTAGCAGTGCACGATGGCAGAAGATCAAAGTATTTCAACTAGCCTATTACAAGGCGCTTTGATGCCCAAAAGAATATTTTTTGTTGCCCAGAATGCTATATGCGGAAATCAAACTAGCTGTCGGATTATGATTCGTCACCAGATTGACGTGAAGTTGATGGATCATCTCACATCGGTTCAACCTCCTCCTCCTCACCCAGTGGCTGGAAGTCAATGGTGGCCCAATCAATCCTGGTTAAGGCTTGGAAGACATCTTCGTTGCTTATAAGATTGGACGGTTCAACGTCAGGGGCATAGGTATGCTTATGGATTGGCGGGATAAGATTCTGCGCCTCTTTCACAGCTGCATCAACCCGTTTGTTGTCTGCATCATAGCTGGACTGATGGATAGCCAAGTCAACTTCTTCGGCCAATTTGCTTACAAGCGGGCGCATCTCCTTGGTCATGGCCTTGAGAACTTCATTGTCAAATTCTGACCCATGTTCTTGTTGGCTAGGATAGCCCTGTCCGATATCTTCTGGATCAAGATCAGCTATCCATGCTTTGGCCCGAGTCAGTGCTGATAAACCGCCAGCCCTTGCAGCAGATTGCTTTACCTCCTCTATCTGGGTAGGTGTCATAGATAATTTGACCAAGGTTGGCATCGGTTTATTGTATGAAGCTGCGCAGATGACTCGTTGAGCACCGGTATACAATTGCTCTATCAAAGTATAGGCTGCTTTCAATTTCATCCACATGTCCAAGCCCAGATGAGCAACACGACTACCTAAAGCGGTTTAAGAATTTACTGTTAAACCGGCAGTTTCACAGCTGTTAAGAAAGGCTCTTGAGAAGAGAGCTTACCAAATATAGCAGAGGTCAGCATTGACCTGACGCTTTAAACCAGTTAACTCTTCTGCCACCGGTTTAAGAGCCGCTTCAGCATCCTCAACCCACTTTAATAGAGCAGCCTTCTCAGTTTCCCAGTCAGCCCGCTCGCTCTTGAAGCCATCCTTTAATTGCTACATGGCAGTTAAAGCGCCCTTCAGTTCATCTCTGGGTTTGGAGGTTTCTGCCTGCTGGGACTTGATATTTTCCTAAAGATTGGTGATTTGGGAATCCTTATTGCTCAAATCAGCCTGCAACAGACAAATAATTTGTTAATATGTTCTCAAAAGTCCCAAGCACATAACAAGTTATACACTTGGCACTTGGGGTCTAATGCGGATTGCTTTTCTTTAACTGATATTTTAAGTCCCAAGGCTCAATACAAGTATTAATCTTGGCACTTGGGGTCTAATGCTGAATTAATCAGATAAACCAGAGGTGAAGGAATTCAAACAAAGATAAGATTTGCAGCAGAAAGTCCCGGTTCATCCTGAAGAGCTAAACCGGCCCTTGGGGGCTACATAGTTGATGTCTTTTTTATGCAAAGTCTCGGTTCATCTTGAAGAGATAAACCGACCCTTGGGGGCTACAATGGAGTTGATATAAAGCACAAAGGAAAATTTATAAAGTGTTTGAATAGAAGTTACCTCATAGCGCTCCTTCATCAAGTTGACTAAACCGGCCTCATAGTCACTACTTGTATATAGGCGGTTTAGGTATCCAGAGTATAGTTCCTGAGCATTAGGATGAGCATAGCTTGACAAATCAGTCTTCCATTTGCCTTCCTCCACAGCAGTAAATTCCGTTTTGGCACTGTGCTTTGACAAAGCAATAGGGTTGCCAGGAGAAGTGTGGACAAACCCAGTAATCACAACATCATCAGTTGCTTTATTTGGGCTTGCCAGTTTATCCGAGGCTTTGGCTAGGCTCGGCGGATCAGCGGCTAGACTTGGAGGATTGGCAGTTGGGCTTGGTGGATCGACATGAGGACTAGCCGGGTTAATTTCTGGCGGATTAACATAAGTGTCTTGACCTTGTGGCATAGGATCATCCATAGCAATATCAGTATCTCCACCAGCATCTTCTGAGGTGTTCTTCGGTTCAAACTCCTCAGTGGGAGCACTCAGTTTTGCTTTTTTGCTGAGTTGGGCTTTGGTGCTACAAGTAACAAACATAGGTTAATATGGTAAACTGGTGCAAGAAGGCAAAAACTAAAATTATTATACTTACCCAGGGATGATCTTGAGGGGAGGCATCTGTGTGGTTGATGAATCGCCAGAGGATGAATTGGAAGTTACCTAATAATTTGAGTCAGACGGATTAAGAGGGTATCGGAAGTAACCCGCCAAGGGATAAGACTTGTTAGAATTACAAGAGACCTCTGCACGGTGCTTCCGGATTGGGTGTCTGGTAAACCGGAGGAAGTGACTTGCTGGCCACTGTGCTGGGTTGTGCGACGAGCTTCAGGGTGTTGTGTCTTCAAAGAAAATTGTGGATCCAAATGAGTGAGAGGATGTGAACGTTTCACTTTCCGGACTGCGCGACGGAGTTTCTGTACTGGCACAATATCAAAATTGGAGGAAAGGGAGATTACCTCTACGTGGTCAGCATGGCTAGCTTCCGCATCATCCTGGTAATGGTCATTGTCAATAAGATGTATGAAAAATGAACTAAGGGAGTCAAGTTCTACCTCTGGTTCCGAGTCATCATCATCTTCGGGCGAATCAGAGGACTCGGCGGTTCTGTTCTTTACCGGCCTCTTTGTGGCCTTGCTCTTAGCACGAGGGGCTCTCACCGGTTTATCTTGTGGTTTTGCCAGTTTGTCTTGAATTTTCCTCTTCCAGAATGGATCTTTGGCCTCTAAGAATAAACAAAAGGCTATCAGAAAAATGTTAAAGGGGAGACGGATTAAAAAGCAGAAAGATAAATTCTTACAGTGGGCAGTTTGCTAGAGGCATAAAAGGGACGCAGCCTAGTCTTGCTGCACTCAGCTATCGGTTCATCTAGCATCTTTTTGACAGACTCAGTGATTTCATCATCATTCATCTGTATTTCAGTGTGCCGTTGAGGGTCTTTGACATCCCCAGTATATTCATGCATTAATCTAGTGCGACGACTTAAGGGCAGGATACCCCATGAAACCCAGCAACAGACAAGGTCAATGCCGGTTAAACCATTTTCTAGAAGAGCCCGGAGCTTAACAAACTGTGGTGCATATGTTTGTCGTTCTCTGACAGTAAGCCGCTGAGGCAGTGGATGTCCATTGGTGAGTCGGTAAGCACAATAACCCGGCAGAGGATTTTCATCAACAGGAGCGGTGTTCCGACAGTAGAACCATGTCTGATTCCAATCCTTGGGGTGGTTGTGATGTTCAGCATGAGGAAAATCGACTTCTTTCCTTTTTTGAATCGACACTCTGCCAAGTTCAGTATTGGGGCCGTCAGAAAATTCAGTACGGCGGTTCAAGTGGAAGAAGTCTCTGAAGAGTTCAACAGTTGGTTCTTCTTGCAGATAAACTTCACAGAACACTTGGAAATTGCAGATGTTGGACACAGAGTTCGGTCCAATGTCTTGAGGATGGAGTTGGAAGTTGGCAAGTACATCACGGAATTTTTTTGATCCGGGAGGGCTAAACCCTCGGTCCAGATGCTGCATAAACACAACCACTTCTCCATCTTGAGGTTTAGGAGGGTTTTCGGTACTAGGGACTCTCCAATGAATGACCTCCTTCTTTGCTAGAGCGCCAGTCACAACATAACCAGTAAGTTGCTCTTCTATAATCCGGGAAGGAACCCAATTGCAAGAGGAGAACTGCTTGGCCATTTTTGGTGACAAGCTGTAAAGGAAGTTCAAATGCCGGTTCACGGTTCAAGATTGATATGTATAAACTGGCGTCAAACCAGGGAATTTAATCATAGCATGTGTGCAAGTTAAACCGGATATGGATGTTCAAGAAAAGATGGCGGTTTATGCGAGGGCTAATGGTACCTGGCGGATTACCATTTTCTACAGGTTAAACCGCCTATAGTGGTATGGATGAAAACAGATCTGAAAATTGCTAAGTGCTACACAAACAGGTTTCACAAGCTAAGGATTATCATTATGGATCTAGCATAGTTCAGGAAAAGGAAAAATATCAAAGCCCTAAAATGGGGACAGCAGAACAGAAAGGATCCAGATGGGGTCTGTTCATAGTTGAAAGGATACTATGGTGAGGCGAAATAAACTACAGCTTCGGCGGCAAAGGAAAGATGTCAAGCTTATCTAGATTTGATGAGATAGTAAGATCAAAACAACGAACGCGGATGAACACTGATGAATATAGATGAACACCGAAACCCTAATGCAGATCTAGGGTTGAGGGAAGGAGGCTTACCGGATTCACAGGGGTGGCGGAGAAGTGCCGCAGATCTCTGGTACATTCAGGTTGATGCAGCGGCCAAAGGTAACGCAGAGCTTGATGGTCGAGTGCGGCGGCAGAGCTTCAGGGTTCGAGAGTCGCGAGGAGGAAGAAGAAGCATGTAAGGGGATAAGGGGAAGACCCACAGGCCTATTTATAAGGCGAATGGATAAGCAGGCAAGTGCGGGGATCGAGGAGCTCGAAGCGGAAAGTGGGGCACCGCTGTTGCCTTGATCTTTGGAAATTAATTAATAAAGGAAGGTAATTATGAGGTTTTTACGTAGATGACGTCATGACGATTTGCTGCAATTTTAGAAGATGATGTCATGGCGGTTTACCAAGCTCATATGGAAATGACGTCATGGCGGTTTACAAGAATTATAGGAGGACGTTCAAGAAGAATTTTTCTAAGTGTTGAAGATTGACATGAAAAGGTTCAAATCAATTTGGGGCCTAATGTTGGGGATATGACTACCAGGTGTAAACCGCCCAGGAGGGGCCGGATTACGCTCACAAGGAGTGCTGTACAAGAACCCATGAAGATGAAGGCTATGGCGCTTTAACTATGGAGGCTTAGAGGCCCACAGCCCAATGGCGGATTAGGGGACATAGTAGTAAACCGCCATAGATGTATAACTTGTATTGTAAGTTAGGGAAAGGAAGAAACCGAGCTAGACACTTGTATGAGCCGGCCTCGGGATTCTGTAAACCGGCAGGGCATCAACCTGTGTATATAAAGGGACAACCCGGCGGCAGTTCAGGGAAAAGAAACAACAGCTCAAGAGATAGGTAAAGCAGATTCGCTCCCTGCTCATCGAGAGAAATCAATCCCACAACAACTGGATCCTAGGCTTTTACCTTCACCACAAGGGGCCGAAACAGTATAAACTTCCCGTGTCCTTTGTTCCGGTTTAACCCCTTTAAGCTAATCTCATTGTGATGGCTCCACGACTAGGTCCTTCCGCTAGGACATCTGACGTGTTAATTCCACGACAGTGATGATACGTGTTTGTCACAATAGGTCGCATTTTTTGTCATGCATGTACATCCATGACGATTTTATGACAGAATCATGATAGTCATACCTGTGCTGTCGTAGAAGTGTTCCATGACATTACCAAAATTATCATCACGGAAGTGTCCACTTCCATGACGATAAATTGCGCGTCACAGAAGTGCTTTCATCAAGGGTGACCGACACATGGAATCCACCGTAACGAAACGTCGTTAAGCTATCGGGTTGGGTTTTGGATCCGATAACCCGTTAACAGCCCCGACCAATGGGGATTTTCCATGTGTAAAATCATCTTTGGCTGGAAGAAACACGTGTCGGCTCATCGTTGGGACAGATGCCATCCACTCATTGGACAGATAGTGCCTATCATACGTCGACATGTGGCACGGCCCAATAGAGGCCCATTCTTGTGAAAAGGCCGGCCTGTTTGACTTGGTCAAAAGGTGGCGGGCCGGCTCGTGGAAAGCCTGTTAATGGCCTGTTCGCATATAGCCCAGTTATAGCCCGCTAACCCAAGGCTCGTTATGCCGTATCTGAATTAGGCCCAGTAGCGTCATCTGGGCCATCCAATATTATTCTAGCTCGTTTTCACTTCTGGCCCATGTATGGCCCATGACGTCTTTCGGCCCATATGAGGCCCTTTGTAACTCTTGGACCATTAACGGCCCGTGGTGAAACTGGCCCGCAGTGAACAGTGTATCACTTTATACCCATTAACGGCTCGTGGTGAAACTGGCCCGTAATGAACAGTGTATCACTTTATACCCATTAACGACCCGTTATTCCGTTGGGCCGTTTCCAGCCCATGTTATCTTTTGGCCTTCTCAGAGCCCATTTACTCTTGGGCTCATTTCCAGCATTCGTTTACTTACAGCCCGTTACTGTCATTTTCTGCTTGTGGGCTAAATTCAGCCCAAGGTTACAATCGGCCCGTTTTGTGGCCCGTTAATACGTTGGGCTGTTTTCATAGCGTCATCAAATACGGCTGTTGGGGGTTGGATGCGACATATGCCAAAGGATGGCTTATCATGGTGGGAGCGAGTAAAACGTCACCGGTGCCAGGAAACGGGATTAGGCGAAGGCATGCACGCCGTCGAATCTTACCTAGCTTAGGGCCTCTCCGGGGAGATAACACCCCTATTGCTGCTCTGTGCGGTCTCCGCATGATCACTAAGGCGTAGTGACTACAAGGTTGCTCCTAGAGCTGTATTCAGGAGGTAGAAGGAGGGAATGCTAGCTCTCTTCCTCCTATATGATCTGGTCTAAAGCTAATGGATGCGAACCCTTTGCATGGGTGCCTCGGGGGTTTTATATAGGCCTACCCCCCGGGGGTACAAAGGTAATCCGGCTGGGCGCGGGTCCCAGCCGTCTGTCTCACAGGCCGCCGTCTTCTCCGCCGACTGATGGGACCCGCCGACTTGTGGGCCCCGCTTGCGAGTTCGGCACTGTAGCCGTGATTCTGATGACGCAGGCTTGGTCACTGGGTCGTGGCAACAGTGCCGCCGTCTATCGGGCGATCACTGTCGTTACTTCCCGTCTTGTATGGTTGATGGCGCGTGGGACCCGTGGGAGAGGCCGGTCGACTCTGGGGAGCCGACTCCCATGGGGCCGCCTTCGGGGTGTATCCGCCGTGTTCTATGCTCTCACTGACACTACTAGGAAAAGGCCTACTAATGGCGCACCTAATTTGGCCATTAATGGCGCATTAGTGGTGTGCCATTAGTGCCACGCCATTAGTATATATTACTAATGGCGCACCCCCTGGTGCGCCATTAGTATCTGATATACTAGTGGCGCACCACAGATGAGCCATTAGTGTATACACAAGTGCGCCATTAGTATGCCTCCCAGGGGCCATGTATACCCAGGTGCTCTGGCATACTAATGGCGCACAGCAACAAGATGCGCCATTAGTAACCTCGGCATACTAATGGCGCACTGTTCAGTGATGCGCCATTAGTATGCTTTGTCATACTAATGGCGCACTGTCATGTGATGCGCCATTAGTATGAATATTAGGTTTTTTTTCTGTTTTTTGCACAGGTTACAAAATGTATAATTTAACAAAATATAGACAGTACACATCAACAACAGATTCATCAAATACAATACAAGATTAGTCTTTGAATACAATTCATCATATTAGTCTTCGAATACAATTCATCATATTAGTCTCCGAATTGAAAAGACCGAACAAAGATAGAACATTATATTACAAGTCTCGAGACCGCGAGTAGCGAGTTTGTCTTCACATTACAAGTCGATATCGATCATCTAAACTACCATCACATAGAAGAGAGTTGCGGTCATCACGATGAGCATCATCACGATGAAACTCGTCTTCATCCGGTTCCTCCAGCGCTCCCTCCCCTCTCCCGCTAGATAGCGGGCGTATCTAGATTCGGCCTCGGCCCTAGTGGTGTACCCTTTGTAACTGTTACCGCTGAATCAGTGAACCTGTCTCCGACACTCCTCCCAGTCGTCGTAGACTCCGAGAACCTTACCCTTGTACACGACATACGTCGGCATCGATATGCACTAGCCAAACGAAACGTTAGTACCAATTCATAGACAATACATAAGCAATATATAAGTATGCAACAGAACGATCGGAAGAGAAAAGCAAGACATTAATAGCATCGATTACATCTAAGTTGAACAACTCTCGAAACCAAAGAGACATACTACAAGTTCATTAAAGTTTAATTACAACATGAGCCAATCGATGTTTCAGAACTAGACACAACATCACTTCTTTCGACTCCACTCAAGGAACCGAAGCGTGGATGAAGCCGCCGTCTATCGTGGGAGTCATGAAAGAACGGGCGTTGTCAGCCTGCATTTGTAGCATTGTGTCGATGTCACTGTTGGACGGTTGATTTCTGAGGTAGAACTGCCCCGAGGTACGAAGGACATCTTGATGGATGATTTCCGCAAACTCCGACTGGATGCGAAAGAATTCTTGTCGGAGGTCCGCGTCCTGGATTGCCGACACGCTCTTTGCCCAATCTTTGAGTTTACTCGATAGCAGAAGTTGATGATGGTCCCGTACGATCGCCCGCATGTGATGGATGGCGTAGTAGGCACCCTTCTGACCGCCAGGCGGCTGCTTGACGCAGCAGAACGTCGTATTGTGGGAGAACACGTGCTTGCCGTACTTACGAATAGGCCTGGTGAAGGTGCCTCCAGATTTGGCGTAGCCGGGGAGAACATCATCAAGAACCTTCTTGACATTTGTGTAGTCTACGTTCGACTGACGGTCCGGGTCGAAATACGTGGCCATGGAATATTTGGGGCTTAGGAGGATGAGCGTGCAATGTGTGTCACTGCAGAAAACACGGAATGTTAAAAAAAGAACGATCGAAATCTAAGAATTCATATGTTACGGGCCGCTTGAGGGGGGACTTACTCAGGAAAGTAAGGCACGAGGAAGTTATCCTTATCTTGGTTTGCCAGAATGACGCCTTCGAGGTAAGAACTCGCGACTTGCCGGTCCCCAGCGCTGCCCAAGATCTTGGCACGCATGTAGAAGGGGTCGACTATCACGATGTCCGGGGTCTTGTCGCGAATGATCCGCATCTCCATACTCAGCGAAAATAGCCAAACGAAGGTGTAGTGCAGCAGATGAAGGTTCATCATAGCATGGATGTCATCAAATCGCAGGACGATCGTACGCCCGATGGAGTTATCCACAAAGCCCTTGCCCTCTGGCACCTTGGCCGCGAAAATCGGGTATGCCACATCCTTCTCTCTGAGATGCCGCTTCTCCAAAGAAAGAACACTGTCATGCAGACTCCGCATAGAACCGGTTGCAGCATTGAGCATATTTGTCGGTAGCATCGCCCGCCACATGCACCCTCCTCGAGATATCATCAAGTGAAGGTGGCCCGCCCTGAGCACGGATCGTACTCGGTGCCGGCTGGCTCTCACCCTTGTTAGTCTTTCTTTTGCGTGCCTTCTTCTTCTCCTGTAATGGGACCAAGTTCTACTCACAGACCGCCTTCTTGAGTGTGTTTGGGCTGATAATATTTCGCACCTCGCCTATCTGAGGCTCGGTGAAGTCGGCAGCTGGAGGCGTCTCTTGAGAGCTGAACGGCAGGCGACGCCTGTTGCAACTTGGCTTCTCCGCGGTACCAGCTAGATCGCGCACGTCTTTTGTTGGGTTGGGTTCTTTAGAAGGAGCCCCCATGAAGTCGCCATCGTACCCATGTTCGGCAAAGTACTGATCAACGTTGCCAAATGTATCGTCGTCGTAGTCGTTCTGATCCTGTGCCATATGCATGTTTGGATCCAGTGGCATAGGGATGTCCGGCACCGTTGCGGCAGTCTTGCCATGGGGCCGACTTGGCGCCGGCACGACTGGCGGTGTTGTCTTTGGGGTGGTGTCCCCCGCCCCCAAACGAATCTGGCTCTTCAGCCAAAGTAGGGGCCAGCTCAGGCAGGCGCTGAGGGTCATCACGTCATCATCTCGGCCCCGACGGGTCGAATCGGAGGTAACAACTCGTCGCAGCCTGGCAGCACCCGAACCAGTTGAACCCTAAACAAGTTGGGTGGCATATGGGTACCGTGGAACAAGGGGTTGCCCGGTAGAACGATTTGGCCCTTGGCGACATCGACCAACTCGTTGTTCACGAAGTGCAGGAGAGTGCACGGAACGTCGGCGGCGCCCTGCGAAAACATGTAGGGCGTCAGGGATGCCCAGTCAAAGGCAAGGAGATGAAGTCCTCGGCCGAGAGAGGCTTAATTAGTTACCGTGATGATGGCGTCGAGCTCGGCTAATGTCGAGGCACCGCCAACGGCGGGCGTGCAGTTGACGGAGGGGCCGCTTACTGCAGAGGTGCCGGCCGGCGTACACCCGGGTGCATTAAGCTCCCGTGCCGGTGTCGGAGACACCAATGCCGCCTCCGCCGGACACACCAATGGCCCCGCCATCGCATTCTGCGAGTTGCTGGCCGTGAAGCTAGGAATCGGGGGCGGCCCCTGTTGGCCGCCCGCAATCCACGCACTCAACCCCTGGATCAAGGTAGGCACAATGGCGGTGATCGTCGCTCCGAGTCGTTGTTCCACTTGCTCTTGGACAATCTCCGAAATCCGCGCCACATGTGCCTTGAGTTCTTGAACCTCGTGCGCCTGGCTTTCCGAGCTGGTCTTTTTCTCCTTCCGCACACCAGCGGTATAGTATGACCCCCATTTTGTGGACAAGCCTTTGCCGGCCACACGACCAGCTGACGTCGGCTTACTGAGCTTATCCTTGTTCTTCATTACATTCAACGCCCTATTTAGAGTGGTGTCCCAAGGGTTGCTCGTAGTCGACCCCGCGCTACTGCTTTCAGTCGCCTGCGGAAGGAATGTGAACCATTTAGAAATTTGGCTTCATTAATTAGAATGCAACCATATGGAGCTAATTACGCGGGGGTGTATTCCTTACCAGAACAAGCTCAAGCGCCCTGGTCTTCGGATCCGTGGTAAGCTCCTTTGTTATCGGGTCCTCCTTGTACCGGGCCCTGACAAAGTTCCTGGTCTGCTTGTTACCGCTGTATTTCTCGAAGCGGGGCGGTAGGCCTTGCTCGGCACGCTCCGCGTCCTCCTTGTCCCATATAGGCTCCGCCACTCTGTAACCGTCGGGACCGAGTTTGTGTTCCCCTAAGTTCAGCTCCCGCATTTCTTTCCCCCACTGACTTGATTGGGAGTTTGCGGTGCTCGAGCAATTGATCTTGAAGTCGTTGTAGTCATCTTCGGTGATCGAAGGATTTTTCTCCTTGATCTTCTCATAACTCTCACCTTTCTCGATCATTCTCTTCACATTGCTTTTCCAAGTAGACAGGGCCTTGCTCATCTTCGTGAGGGCAGCATTGTTCACTTTATTCCCTTTGAGGCTTGTGTTTTCAAAAGCAGCGGGGAACTTGTATCGTTCGTGCAGCTTCGTGAAGAGGAGGTTGCGCAAATTCCCTCGGTCAGGATGCCTCAGGTTCTCGGTGTTGATCGAGACGGTGCTCCGGAGAATGCACCCGAGCTGAAGCGAGTACCCCTTGACTATTCGTTCGGGCGCCGTTGGATTCCCGTCGGAGTCCACTTCAGTAACTTCCTCCTTGAGGGTGCGGAGCACGGTCGGGCGCCGGTCCTTCCGTTGCCTCTTCTGTTGGCTGCCATCTGTGCGTGCGCCGCCATCATCAGTGGTGGCATCCTCGGCGGCACCATCAGTGGTGGCATCAGTGGGGTCATCCTCGGCGGTACCATCAGTGGTCTCAGGATCGGTGGGGAAGGCGGCGTCCTCATACAAGTGAGGTTGTTCCTCCATCTCTCGGGACAGCTCCCAGAATGCCTTGCCGCCCGAACCCCCGGCCTCATCATTGTGGGCCATGTTTCTCTCTAAATAGAAACAAAGTTTGGTCAAAAAGTTGGTTATTGTCAAGGAACAAGATCATGGTCTCATCATTGAGGGTTTTTCGACGCCGAGGCACCCTAAAAGCCTAAGCTTTCATCATTTCGGTTTTTAGTCACAAGTACGCCGGGGCACTTGATCCTACTTAATTAACTACTAAGATACCCCGGCCCATGCATTAGTCACAAGTACCCCATATGTCCTATTTTTAGCAAAGTCATGCTAAAATTCACGGAAAATTTCAGCATGACCTTTGCTGAAAATAGGACATATGGAGTACCCGAATTTGCCAGAACGGAAGTTAACCGACATTCCGGCAAACTCAAGGGCCTCTCGGGGTACCTGCAAAATCATTATCCCAGGTGGACATGGATGCAATGTCACATGTCACATGGATCCCACACCCACAGGAGCTGGTGAAGCTTCATGTGTATTTCACAAAAACCAGCCTGACTAAAGAGCTTTATGTAGAAAACAAATCACTCCACCTTGTACATTGAGACTCATTTTGTTATGCTACTAGTACTAGCACTATTCTTTTGAGAAGCAAACAAATTGAGTCGATATCAACAAAACAAGCATGCCGCCTTGTACATGTCCGTGGAAACTTGGACATAATATTATTACTACAATGATCCATACCAAAATTGCCACGAGAACGTAGCAGGAAGATATATATTTCTTCAAAATCACTTCTGCAATAAAAAAGAGTTCATGACATTTTCTTACATAATACAAATAAGTAACACCGAACAGTCATATAGTGCGTCCACAGTAAAAACAGGGAATCTTGGGGGCTACTTATGCTAGTTTCGGTACGGCTACAGAATTAAGCAACCAGAATTACGGTTGATAGTAATACACAAGTGGTGCATACTAGAGTACTAAAGTTTCATCCACCAGATGCCATTCAAAGATCATAATTAAACTGTCATACAGAAAAATCATATAGTAAAGGCAGAAGGAAATAGAAAGTCCAGACAAGTGAATCTAGGTCGGATGACGCACAGCCTTGTCCAATGATTCAGAAAAACAGCACACAATCACCATGGAAAGCCCACCTTCAGGTGCCGAATAAACCATGGTTCAGAAAAACAGTACTATTATGCAGTCATCAAGCTAACAATTAATCAAACTCAATAATGAGAGCAGCTACAAATCCAAGAGAAGCTAAGTTCGATATAACAGTCTGACCACTTCTCAGGTACATATATTCCAAGCAATGTTCAAATAAGGAGTCGATCAATTGAGTGGACAGAACTACTAGGCTAGGAGTTTGGAAATGGGAATTCAGACCAATGAAGTAACATAGTTCTAGCATGTACTCTGTGTCAAGTTGTAACGCCAATTCCTTGTTATTATTTAGTCAAACAATGACGAAAGGCAGACGGTTTTGGGAAATTATGGAACTGAGTTGCTCATATAAATGGGAACACAATACTATGAATGCCAAGAATCTAGACAATACACACACTGGTATAAAATGAAGATAGGAACAGATCCGTTGCTCATAGCTATAGAAGGGTCAATTTCCAATTCCAGTAGGAAACTTTGGCTTCTATAGCAGAAAGATAGCACACTTCAAGGACATTCGCTGATTCACAACACAAAGATTGGAGCCACTTTGGTAACTTAAAACATAAAACTAGAATTTTCCCAACATGGCACAAGAGATCTGTATTTCCCCTGACCTGACTAAATGCCCTCCCTCTCCAAAACATGCTTCTATTTTTTTTAGCTTGCAGCCTTTATCACTCGAATGATAATTATCTGGATGCTCTTCATCACAATTTACTCTAACAGCATCACAACTTTGAACAAACGAAACTGTCAAGCTGGAACATAGTAAACTAACAAATTGATGTAGGCACTCACAAGCCGTTCTGATCCGGACGGTAAATTGTGACTAAATAAATGTATACTCCTCCTACAACTAACCTTTCTGATAGATTTGGGAGCAAAAAGGGCTCAGCTGTCCACCTGTCCCAATCCAAATTCACCAAGATCCGGCCTTCTCATGGCACACAATTTCATTTACCCAAGAAACCGGAGCTACATCTAAACCGATGGGAGCAATGAGCACGCAATCCCCAAATCCAAATCCAACTCAATCATCCATCCTCCCAAGATTCGATTAGTTTCTCATCCGCAGGGTGGGGGAGTCGAAGGAAGGGAGGAGAGGAGAGGGGAGGGGCAGGGCGGCTGACCTTCTCGGAGTACATAGCGCGGCGCTGGTGTCGGGGCGGCGTCGAGGGCGGCGGGGCGACGGTGGTGTCGGGGCGGCGCTGGCGACGGTGGTGTGGACGGGGTGGCGCTAGTATCGGGGCAGCGTCGAGGGAGGCGGGGCGACGGTGGTGTCGGGGCGGCGCTGGCGATGGTGGTGTGGACGGGGTGGCGCTGGTGTCGGGGCGGCGTCAAGGGCGGCGGGGCGACGGTGGTGTCGGGACGGCGCTGGCGACGGAGGTGTGGACGGGGCAGCGCTGGTGTTGGGGCGGCGGGGCGGCGGCGTCGGGAGAGGAGAGGGGAAGGGGATTGCGGGCGAGGGCGAGGGAGAGAGAGGGGATCGATACGAAGTAGGGGCGGCACAATACTAATGGCGCACCACCCCTCGGTGCCCCATAAGTACATACATGCTAATGGCGCACCTCACCCAGGTGCGCCATTAGTATTTTTTTTACTTCTGCTCGAGCCAACAGGTTATCTACCACCTGACCTGATACACATCAAGTCTTCTCTACTAGCTCGACTGGTCAGCAGCTAGTTCTCACACCAGGAGGTCCTGGGTTCGATTCCCAGGCTCCACAATTTTTTTGTGCATTTAAAATGCTGTTTGATACTTATTTGTGTTTAAATATGTTCAAACTTGTTTAAATCATAACAGTAATAATTTTTTATAAGACAGTAATAATTTTTTTAAAAATATCATCAAATAGTAATGCATGCCGGTGGAGCGGGGGAGGGTGCGGGGGTGCGGGGGGTCGGCGGCGGCGGTTGAGTAGGGGAGGGGTGCGGGGGGTCGGCGGCAGCGGTTGAGTAGGGGAATCGAGGGTGCGGGCGGTCGGCGGCTGCGGCCGGTGTACCGGGGGGTGCTCGGCGGCGAGGGGGACCGGATCTGGCGAGGTGGGATAGCAATCGAGAGATGGAGGGGGATCGAGATCGAGTGTCCATGAAATTTAAAAATATTCATGATAGTTCAAAAAGTGCCCATGAAATACAATCGAGAAATGAAGGCTACGATTTAAATACAATCGATCTTAGCTAGCTATCTGTTCACATTCTTCTTGCCCTTCTTTTTTGCAAATGGAGTTCTTCTGTGGAACGGACGTCCTTTAGGTAGGGTGGTCCTGCTTCTTCTTGTGGTGAATGCTGCTACTTCATCATCGTCGTCATGTTCGATCCTCGGGTCGCCGTACTTGTCGAAGTCTTGCTCATTGGCTACTCCATCCATTCCGATGATCTTCCTTTTGCCTCTCCTCACGACAACACGACTGGGCTTTGGCGGGTCGGTAATGAAGAAGCATTGGTCCACTTGGGAAGCCAGTACCCATGGCTCATTTTTCGCGGTGACGTTTGCGCCCGCGGTCTTGGATTTGGCTTCGGGTATAACCATGGTGGTGAAATATCGATCTTCTTTTAGGACGCTCTTGGCCCATCTGACACGGAACATCGGGACCTTCTCTCCAGCGTAGCTCAGCTCCCAGATCTCCTCGATCCTTCCGTAGTATCTGTCCTTGTCGTTACCGGTGTAGGATTCCATCGTTACCCCGGAGTTCTGATAACCATCGCTCTTCATGTCCTTGGCCTCGGTGTAGAATGTGTAGCCGTTGATATCGTACGCCTCATAGGTCATCAGGTTGTGCTCGGCGCCCTGTGACAAGGCGAATATGAGTTGTTCTTCCGCGGAAGAATCCTCATGTAAAGGGTACGACAGAAGCTTCTGCTTGAACCAACGCGTGAAACATGAGTTGTGCTCTTTGAGTATATCTCCGTCCGTCCTCTCTTGGCCTCGGTCATTGTACGTCTTCTTAATAAAGGTTTTGTGCTCTACCACCCAAGGATCGACCACGTCTATGTGTTGTAGCGCGACTAGGTTTGCTCTTTCAAAGTCGGCGAGTCGACCCTCGAAGTCTACATGCATTTCGCGGCGACCCTCACGGTGACCCCATCCAGCGAGCCTGCCGAGGTGCCTGTTGACGGGCAGACCAACGGGGTTCTCGATGCCTAGATAATTCGTGCAGTAGGAGATGCACTCTTCGGTCAGAAAGCCCCTGGCTATGATTCCTTCTGGACGTCACATGTTGCGAACGTATCCTTTGATGACACCATTCATCCTTTCAAACGGCATCATGCTGTGCAGGAACGTCAGCCCGAGTTGGATGATATCCTCCACTATATGGACCAGCAGATGCACCATAACATCGAAGAATGCAGGCAGGAAGTACATCTCAAGCTCGCATAGTATCACCAAGATCTCTTCCTGGAGCCTTCTGAGTTGCCTCACGCCAATCGACTTCCGAGAGATGATGTCGAAGAAGTTGCATAGGCCAAATAGCGTTTCACGGATGTGCGTGTCCATGATCCCACGGATTGCAACTGGAAGTATCTGCGTCATCAGCACGTGACAGTCGTGAGACTTCATCCCGCTGAACTTCTGCTTCGTTGGGTCTAGGTATCTGCTTATCTTCCCCGCGTAACCGTAAGGAAGTTTTACTCCTAGGAGGCAGGTGAAAAACTGCTCGATCTCCTCCTGACTTAGAGTGAAGCACGCGGGAGGGTAGTCATTTCCGGTCTTCTTGGCCTTTTTGCCTTTGCGACGACTTTCTGTGTCCTGCTTCGCCTCATCATCATCATCATCATCATCATCATCATCATATATAGCGTGAAGCTCCTGCCTGATGCCCATTGATTTCAAGTCTGCCCTTGCTTTCGGCCCATCTTTGGTCCTCTCTGGCATGTTGAGCAGGGTACGAAGCAGACTCTCGCACACGTTCTTCGTGATATGCATGACATCAAGGCTGTGAGGCACACGGTGGATCTTCCAGTACGGCAAGTCCCAGAAAACAGACCTCGTTTTCCATACCTTCAGCAGCGGCTCTGGCGCCTTTCGCTTCTTTCCCGGCTCTGGCGCCTTTTGCTTCTTTCCCGGCAGTGGGCAGTCTTTCCAATTTTTCAACAGCTTGTCTATTTCCTCGCCGCTCCTCGTACACGGGCGTTTTCGGGGTTCGGTTTCACCATCGAACAGATCCTTGCGTTTCCTCCACGGGTCATCGTCGCGAAGCCACCTTCGATGTCCCATGAACACGGTTTTCGAAGACCCGAGATCTCTATCTAGCTGGCGATACGTTGTGTCATCCATGCACCTTACGCATCCAGAAAATCCGTGGACTACCTGCCCCGCGAGATATCCGTAACCGAGATAGTCGTGCACCGTCGTGAGCAGTGCGGCTCTCATAGGGAAATATTCTTTCTCTGCGGCGTCCCACGTATTGGCTGGCGTTTTCCATAGCGTGTCTAGCTCCTCCTTTAGCAGCCCAGATACAGATTGATGTCGTTCCCTGGTTGTTTCGGCCCTTCAATTAGCATACTCATGTGAATGTACTTCCTCTTCATGCACAACCAGGGGGGAAGGTTGTACATCCACACAAACACAGGCCAGGTGCTATGTGTGCTTCTCTGGCTGCCAAACGGATTGACTCCATCAGTGCTCGCGCCCAGCACGATGTTCCTTCGATCCTTACCAAATTCTGGGTATTCAAAATTCAACGCTTGCCACTGGCTCGCATCCTTAGGGTGACTCAGCATCTTGTCTTTTTTATCTATCTCCGGATCATTTGCGTCATCTTCTCGCTTCTTCTCCTCCCTATCCGCGTGCCAACGCAGGAGCTTTGCTACCTTAGGATCCGCGAAATACCGCTGCAGACGAGGAGTGATCGGAAAGTACCACACCACTTTTCGAGGAGCTTTCTTCCTCTTCTTGTATCGAGTGACGCCGCACACCGGACATATGGTAGACTCCGCATGCTCGTCCCAATAAATGATGCAATTGTTCATGCACACATGGTATTTCATGTGCGGTAAATCCAGAGGACACACGATTTTCTTCGCCTCCTCCAAACTGGTCGGGCACTTGTTCCTCTTTGGAAGACGTTCGTGCCAGAATGACATGTTCTCGTTGAAGCATGCGTCGGTCATTTTGTGTTTTACCTTCATCTCCAGAGCCATGAGCGTTACTTTCAGGCGGTTATCCTCGGGCCTGCATCCTTCATACAATGGAGTAACCGCGTCTAACTCAAGTTGATCCATCTTGGCTTTCTTTCGGGCGGCAGCTCTTGCGTTATCCGTCTGCTTGAGAAGCAGCTCTTGAATATGAGGGTCCTACACCCAGCCCATGGATGGTCCAGCGTCGTCTGCTCCGCCGGCATCATCATCATGTCCTGCATCTTCTACATGATGACTGTGTACAGCATCACCGTCGTGATAATCTCCTGGGGATTCTTTGTCTTCTCGCCCGCCCGAGCCGCGGTGGTTGTCTTGCTGCCCTTCCTCATTTCTTGCCCGGCCCCCATGGACGACTTCGTAGTCATCTTCATCACCTTGCCACCGATAGCCATCCATGAAACCACGCAAGAGCAGGTGGTCCCGCACCTGCCCGGAATCCGGGTCCGCAATAAGGCTCTTCAGCTTGCATCTTCGACACGGACATCTTATCTCCGTCTCGTTCTTTTGAAGCATCTCGGCCTTCGCGGACCTCAAAAACCTATTCACGATGCCTTCGGTCATCGTGCGGACCATGGTCGCCTGCGGGGTAGAGCAAAACGATATTTTAGAACCAAGAAAAAATTTGGCATGACCTTCCCTAAAAATAGGACCAAAAAGAATGCTTAATGCCAAAATTCTCGCCGAAACGGAAATGAATCAACATTCCGGCAAAATATTGGCAACTATCGCATTTCAAATACCGGTACACCTCCAAACACAAACACATATGCAACACCACAAACATATGCAACACCACGAACATACATAGATCTAGCTAGGCCATAAAAAGTGCATGTGCACATTGTTGTAGGGAGAACAACATAAATATAGCTTCCCCCTTACTTACCTATCAAAACAAGGTAATTTAACCACTTAATTTGAATGAATCTATGGTGGAAATGAGGTGAAAAAGAGGAGGCACCCGAGACAAGGAGGAGGCGGTGGAGAGAATGAAGTGGGGAGAAAGTGAGTGTGGGAGGAGAGGCTGTCCAAAATATCTTGTTGCTGCCCACTTACTAATGGCGCACCAACCATAAATGCGCCATTAGTAATCTAGGTTACTAATGGCGCACTCTCCCACGGTGCGCCATTAGTAGTTTTGCAAAAAAAAAAACATGCTAATGGCGCACTGTCCCACGGTGCGCCATTACTAGTTTAAACTAGTAATGGCGCACCGTGGGACAGTGCGCCATTAGTAGTTTTGCAAAAAAAGGAATAAAAAAATAATAAAAAAAACAACATTAGTGGTGCACTTACTGATAGGTGCGCCATTACTAGTTACAACTAGTAATGGCACACTTCCTCGGGATGCGCCATTAGTATGTTTGGACAGGCGCGCTAGTTCAATTTTTTTTGATACTAATGGCGCACCTTGGGCCAGGTGTGCCATTAGTTGTTTCAACACTAATGGTGTATCAGAAGGTGGTGCGCCATTAGTATATACTAATGGCGCACCACCTGTCTGGTGCGCCATTAGTGTCAATCCCATCTATAGCCCTTTTTCTAGTAGTGCGCCACCCGTTATTCCATTGGGCCGTTTCCAGCCCATGTTATCTTTTGGCCTTCTCAGAGCCCATTTACTCTTGGGCTCATTTCCAGCATTCGTTTACTTACGGCCCGTTACTGTCATTTTCTGCTTGTGGGCTAAATTCAGCCCAAGGTTACAATCGGCCCGTTTTGTGGCCCGTTAATACGTTGGGCTGTTTTCATAGCGTCATCAAATACGGCTGTCGGGGGTTGGATGCGACATATGCCAAAGGATGGCTTATCATGGTGGGAGCGAGTAAAACGTCGCCGGTGCCAGGAAACGGGATTAGGCGAAGGCATGCACGCCGTCGAATCTTACCTAGCTTCGGGGCTCTCCGGGGAGATAACACCCCTACTGCTGCTCTGCGGGGTCTCCGCATGATCACTAAGGCGTAGTGACTACAAGGTTGCTCCTAGAGCTGTATTCAGGAGGTAGAAGGAGGCAAGGCTAGCTCTCTTCCTCCTATATGATCTGGTCTAAAGCTAATGGATGCGAACCCTTTGCATGGGTGCCCCGGGGGGGTTATATAGGCCTACCCCCTGGGGGTACAATGGTAATCCGGCTGGGCGCGGGTCCCAGCCGTCTGTCTCACAGGCCGCCGTCTTCTCCGCCGACTGCTGGGACCCGCCGACTTGCGGGCCCCGCTGGCGAGTCCGGCACTATAGCCGTGATTCTGATGACGTAGGCTTGGTCACTGGGTCGTGGCAACAGTGCCGCTGTCTATCGGGCGATCACTGTCGTTACTTCCCGTCTTGTCTGGTTGATGGCGCGTAGGACCCGTGGGAGAGGTCGGCCGACTCTGGGGAGCCGACTCCCATGGGGCCACCTTCGGGGCGTATCCGCCATGTTCTATGCTCTCACTGACTGGCGGGTCCGCCGTCTCTGAGCCGTACAGGTAGGCCATTGTGGCCATAGTGCGCCGCACACTGTGGCCGAGGTCAGGGCTGGCATGGCAACAGTGCCGGGCCACGTCGGAGATCTCCAGCGGTACGGCACACTGTAGCCATGCTGGCCCCTCGCAAGCAGGAGGTAACGGCCACACCGTGGTCGTACCCGCCTCGCCTATCGCGACGAGTGTAGAGTCCTGGGCCAACTCTCCATAGCCGGCTCCTCCGGAAGTCGTTGGCCCCGAGTTGGCTCATCTGGGAGTCGCCATCTGAGACTCGGCTCATCTGGGAGTCGCCATCTGAGAATGGGTCATCTGGGAGTCTCCATCTGAGACTCGGCTCATCTGGGAGTCGCCATCTGAGACTCGGCTTTGAGGGGCGCGGCCTGGCCCGATGTCTTGAAAGGTTCTGGGCTCGGGTTAGCCTACCCGTGGCCCATTACTCCGACAGTAGTCCCCGAAGCTGGTGAGGCTCCGAGAGTGACTCGCTGGGGGGCCTCAACAGTTTCATTCTTCCGGTGGTGGAATCTCGGCTTCGCTTGCCGTCTTCCTCTGGGTCGACTATTCGAAGTCGGATTCGTAGAGTGCCGTCCTGCTCTGTGGAGAGCTCGAAAGTCATGGCAGGAGACCAGGCGGCGTGCTTGATACGCTTCCCTGCTGCCGCCCGCCGTGGCCCTATCGCGCGACGCCACGCGGCGGGGAGAGTCTGCTGGCCGACGCGCGTGACGGGATGGGCCGTCAGGCGGGGCCCGCCACTACCGCGCCTCGGCACGCGAACGGATCCGCTGCGGCCGTGCGAACGGTTGGGCTACCCACGTCGTTACTGTGCACAGTAACTTCGTTGGGTAAATCGTGGGGCGGCATGGGACTCTGAGCGTAGTTAATCCCATGCCCGCCCCCTCGGCTTCTCAGCCTCCAAGGCTATAAGTAGGGGGGAGTGGAGCGGCATAGCACGCGCGCCCATCTCCCCCGATCCCCGCTTCCTCTTGCCTCCTCTCTCCTTCTTCTTGCCGCCGGCGGGCAGAACCACACCGCACCAGCTAGCGATGAGCTCTTCCTCCGCCGCCGCGGCTCCGGCCGTGCGTTCCGGTGCGTGGGACGGCTCGGTGGTCGACGACGACCTCATTGAATTCCTCCGCAAGACGCGCCGCCTCCCCGGCGCACACCTCGTGCAAGCTCGCACCGCGCCGGCGAGGGAGATATCACCGGCGCCGGAGGAGGGCGAGCGGGTCATCTTCCGCTCGCACCTCATGCGCGGCCTGGGGCTGCTGGCGAGCGGCTTCTTCCGCTCCTTGGAGTTTCACGGCCTCCAGCCGCACCACCTCACCCCGAATACGATGGTGCTGTTGTCCGCCTTCGCCACTCTGTGCGAAGGCTTCCTCGGTGTTCTCCCCAACATCGAGCTCTGGGGAGAATTCTTCTCATCTAAGCTCGGCACGCACGTCGCCGGCGTGCCGGCTTAGTGCG
The DNA here is from genome assembly GCF_018294505.1 of Triticum aestivum. Taxonomy (NCBI): domain Eukaryota; kingdom Viridiplantae; phylum Streptophyta; class Magnoliopsida; order Poales; family Poaceae; genus Triticum; species Triticum aestivum. The sequence goes on along the minus strand of NC_057798.1, from coordinate 480,731,691 downwards.
GTGTCTTCATCGCGATGCGGCGCTCGACGGCCCACAACCCCTTCCCTTCCATCTCACTGATCAAGTCCGTGAAGATGTGGCAGCGCTCGTACTTCTACGTGAAGAACCTCGCCGCCGACGGCGACTTGGTTAATCTACCGCCTTATGAAGCCGCCCCCAGCTAGGAGGCTCCCCAGCTGGTCTCATCGAGTCAAGACGCTGACTCCCGCCGGAGCCGCCGCCGTAGCGCGACTCTGAGTCTTGACGCAGTCGGAGGGCCTCGTCGGGGCCGACTTGCTGGCCGCCTTCATGGCGCGCTGACTCCTCCCGCTCCAAGGCTGACCTCAGCTGATCTGTCAGATGAGCGGCCACCGAGACCCGAGTCGGATGAGCACCAAGGAGATGCCCCACGCGGAGGTGGCAAACATGGTGAAACATATCGCGAACTGCGAGTTCGGGGAGGACTGGTAGTTCGGCAAGGAGATGTACTCGCGCGCCAACCCCCCTCCAGTGGTAAGTCGTATCTCCTTATTGCTTTGTCTTCTTTATAGCCGAATCCGGTTTCTGATTTTCATTGGTTTCTTCTAAGCTAGAACCCCCTCATGCAGCCTGTAGCCATTGTCGCGAGACTGCCCCACGAGTTCGTCCCTGACCGTGCGGAGAGCGACGTCGGCGACCCCGACTTGGGGGCGGCGGCGATGGAAGCCGATGCCGAAGGCGGAGGAGGAGCGGGAAGCGGCCTCAGGCTCTCAGCCACTGTAACACCGACGATGTGGCTATATCTCCCACGTGTCGAAGCACGACTTAGAGGCATAACCGCATGGTAGTTTTGTCGCAAGAAGGGTCATCTTCACACAATCCCATGTAATGAACAAGAATGGGATAAAGAGCTGGCTTACAATAGCCACTTCACACAATGAACATATAATTCATACATCATTCAGAACACACACATAGTCCGACTACGGGCGAAGCCAAAAGAAAAGAAGATAACCCAACTGCTAGATCCCCGATCGTCCCAACTGGGCTCCACTACTGATCAACATGAAACGATACATAGCAATGACCAAGGTATTTGTTGAGCTCCCATATGAGCTCGGTTGCATCACCTGCACTGGTATCATCGGCACCTGCAACTGTTGTGATAGTATCTGGTGAGTCACGAGGACTCAGCAATCTCAAAACCCGCGAGATCAAGACTATTTAAGCTTATAGGTAGGAAGTGGTAATGAGGTGGAGTAGCAGCAAGCACTAAGCATATATGGTGGCTAACATACGCAAATAAGAGCGAGAAGAGAAGCAACGGAACGGTCGTGAAGCTAGCAATGATCAAGAGGTGATCCTGAACTCCTACTTACGTCAAACATAACCCAAAACCGTGTTCACCTCCCGGACTCCGCCGAAAAGAGACCATCACGGCTACACACACGGTTCATGCGTTTTAATTAAGTCAAGTATCAAGTTATCCACAACCGGACATTAACAAATTCCCATCTGCCTATAACCGCAGGCACGGCTTTCGAAAGATTATACCCTGCAGGGGTGTCCCAACTTAGCCCATGATAAGCTCTCGCGATCAATGAAGGATATACCTTCTCCCAGGAAGACCCGATCAGACTCGGAATCCCGGTTTACAAGACATTTCGACAATGGTAAAACAAGACCAGCAAAGCCTCCCGCTGTGCCGACAAATCCCGATAGGAGCTGCACATATCTCGTTCTCAGGGCACACCGGATTGTCCAAACTTCCGGTAGGCCAGCCCAGAGTTGCCCCTGGTGGCCACCGGTGGTTGACAGGTTGGACCAACACTCACGACGAGCACTGGCCCGCGGGGGAGGGGGGGGTGTAAAATAAAGATGACCCTTGAGTCTGCAGAACCCAAGGGAAAAAGGTTTAGGTGGCAAATGTTAAAACCAAAGTTGGGCCTTGCTGGAGGAGTTTTATTCAAAGCGAACTGTCAAGGGGGTCCCATAAATCACCCAACCGCGTAAGGAACGCAAAATCCGGGAACATAACATCGGTATGACGGAAGCTAGGGCGGCAAGAGTGGAACAAAACACCAGGCATAAGGCCGAGTCTTCCACCCTTTACCAAGTATATAGATGCATTAATTAAATAAGAGATATTGTGATATCCCAAAATAATCCTGTCCACCATGGAGAAATCTTCAACTTCACCTGCAACTAACAACGCTATAAGAGGGGCTGAGCAAAAGCGGTAACATAGCCAAGCAACGGTTTGCTAGGAAGGGTGAAAAAGTTAGAGGTTGACATGGCAATATGGGAGGAATGGTAAACAAGTGGTAGGTAGCGCAGGATAGCGATAGAACGGAGCAACTAGCAAGCAAAGATAGAATTGATATCAAGGGTAATGGTCATCTTGCTTGAAATCCCGATAGGAAGAAGAACGAGTCCATGAAGAAGATCAACAGAAGTAGTCGAATGAATCCTCACAACTCCGGAACGAAACCGAAGCTAACGAGAGAAGCAAACCGAAAAGAAGCAAGCAACATGGTAAAAAGACAAGAATAATCATGGCATGATGCACAACCAAATATGATGCATGTCCGGTTTAATGAGGCATGGCATGGCAAAGTGCAACAAACAATACTACAAATTAAGTGGAGCTCAATATGCAACGAGTTGCATATTGACAGAACACCACATTCAAATATTTAGTTCTCTCTCGTTTAGGCTAACCAACAATATTAAATGTTGATTAACATGGCAAGAGGTGAAGCATAATAAAACTACCTAGCTAGGCAATTTAAATGAGGCCGGAAACAACAAACAACAATTTCGGAAATTCCCCATGACATTTAGCAATTTAATGCAAACACAATTTTAAACATTTTAAATGTTGTTATCATGATGCGGATGACATATACAAGTTTATGCAATTTTATGAAAACGTTAACATGAGCATGATACGAGGCATTTGTTCACCATGGCGAAACGAAAAGTGTGCCACAGCGACGAAACGAAAATGGTGCCACGGCAACATACCGGTGCAAAAGAAGGGGGCGTGAGCGTGTCATGCAAAGATGGTGGGGTGCTCCCGAATTCCGGGTTCCCACGGGATGGTGGCATGGAAAACGAGGAACGTGCAAAGACAATTCGATCATGGTGCAAACACGAGCATCTCATACAACACATGCATTCGTTCACCGGCGGTCGTCATCTCGGGATTATACCTTTGAAGTGTGCATTTTCAGAGCGGGTCGAGTTCGATACGATGTAGAGGAAGTAGACGTTCTCGTAGCGGTCGTAGTGGAAGTAGTGGTTCACGGACGTCGTGGAAGTAGTCGTTCACGGCGACGGTAGAGGTACTTGTTGATGGTCGTCGTGGTACTTGGCAAATCCACATAGTCGTACACAATTTGACGCATCCAAACGAAGCAACACAAAAGGCCTTGGGTCTTCCTGGATATCGGGTCTTGGCAGCGACAAGAGGGGAAACAAAGCCAATCGGGCAATAAGGGGGTGGAGATCTCGTGGAAGTTTGCCGTGAAGGGGCAGCAACCGAAGACGCCGAGCGATGGAGGCGTCGGCCCCTGGTTCAAAACGGAAGCAAGTCGCTGGCCTCGAACGACGAAGGCGGCAGCAGGAACTCTGGCCGGCGAGGCGCTGCTTGGGGAGGCGGAGAGGTAGGAGGCGCGGCGCGAGAGGAGAAGCAGGGCGCAGCAAACCATGGAGGGCGGTGGTGCCATGGTCGTGCGGCCCAGATGAGCTCGGCGGCCAGGACTCACTGGCCGAAGCGGCGGCGGGGTCACCAGGTGGCGCGGGGACGAAGCAGCAGGAGAGACGGCGCGGGAGGAAGGTTGCAGGGGACGGGCCGAGGCATGGGGTCGTCGGAGCAGCGCATGGGCGACAGGGCCGCCGGAGGAGGCTCGCGTGGAAGGCGACGCTCGGCAGCGGGGCCAGCAGCAGGGCAACCGTGGGAGGCCGAGGCCAGCGGAGGTGCGGAGGCGGCGTGGCCATGGACGACGGCGAGGAGGGATATGTGGGCACACGGCGCTCCTCTCTCTCTCTCTGCGATGGCGCAACGCGGGAGGAGGGGATCGAGCGCTGGGCTCTCCCTGGCGATGTGCGTGTGTGAGTGGCGGCGTGAGGGAACGAGAGGGAGAGTGGATCGAGAGATGGGGATCGATCGGCCTAGGGTTAGACATGGTGGGGGCGGCTGGGCCTTGGACCGGCTTAGTTGGTCGGGCCTAAGAGGCCTGGCTGGGCTCTCTTCTCCCTCTCTCTTTTATTTACCAAAAGCAGTAAATAGGAAAGAAAGAAAAAGGAGATAAAGAAAGGGTTGGAGAAATAATTTGAGCATGGGGGTAATTTTCCCGGACTCGCAAAAATATGCTCGTTCCAAGAAAAATAGAAAGGCCATGATTGAAAATTTAAATTCAAACTCATTTGAATTAAAATCAAATGGGTTTGAATAAGAAGTGGCGTTTGAAAGGTCCAAAAATGTTGATATTTTTGGTGGAGCTCCGGAAAATTGTAAAAGAATTATTGACAAGGTTGGAGACCAAGAATTAAGATAACAAAGGCATGGGATATTTTGCAAGTGGGTTATGGTTAATTCCAAATAAATGGAATAATTTTATTATAGCTCCCTAATAATATTGAGAGGCTTTAATATGTTATAAAGAGAAATCACAAGTGAATTCCCTCGATTTAAATGGACCGAGGATCCATACAATTTATTTAGATGAGTTGCAAAATTAATGATATGATGGCATGATGACATGATGCAATGCAAAAATAAAAGAGCAAGCACAAAAGATACACACGGCAAAACTCAGAATAGCTGGAAGGCATCTGAAGCTCCAGTCTTGGGGCGTCACAGCCACCTTCGCCGACTGGCCTGAGGATGACGCTGAAGGGGAAGTCGCCCCATGCCATCAACTAAGGGTCGGCCCCTTGGGCACAGGCTCCTCCGCCGGCCTGGCCGGCCAAGGCGGCGTGAAGACACGTCTCGCTGGGCCGAGTGCGCCCGACGGCAAGTTGAAGAAGTTCAAGGGGGCGGCCGCCGCGACCAAGTGGGAGGAGGCGGCCGCGAAGTTCAACCGCTTCCGTAGGGAAGTGAGAAGGCTGCCGCTAGTCTCTGCGTAAGTTTCTTTTTGCTTTTGTCTTTATTTTTCTTTGGTGAATTTTGTCCGAGTCTTCTTTTACACTCCTCCCCTTCTTCCTCAGGGCCCCTATTTCCCTTGAGAGAGTCGCCGTCCCCTCTGTCACGGGTCAGCAGAGACGTCCGCCAATACTCGGCGGGTCGACCCCGCCGCCAACCTCCGGGAGGCGACGGAGCGAAACGCGCGGGAGAAGCGCGACGAGGAGGAGGCCGACCGCCTGGAGAAGGCGGAGACCGAGAAGGTGGCTACCTCCGCCCAGATGAAGCTGGAGGACGCTAAAGCCGCCCTTGCGGCGAGACAGCGAGCTGAGGAGGCCGCACGTCGCCAATCGGCGTTGCTCGTCACCCCATCGTCCTCCGCACCGCCGCCTCCGGAATTCACGGGGCAGACCGGAGAAGCCGGCATCGAGAACCCCGTCGTGGAAAAGGAGAGCGACGAGGCCTCCATGTTGGACACGCTAGTGCCGCCGCCTCCGCCTCCACCGCCGTCTGGGAGAGCCCACGACAAACAGCCGGCAGGCCCGCACGTGCCGCCGACTGAGGATGAGGCGAGGCTGCTTCTTCAGGTTGCCTCGCCAGCGCGCCGCCGCCTCGAGAAGGCGACTTCGGCGCCGCCGCCTCGAGAAGGCGACTTCGGCGCCGCGGCCCCCGGAGGTTGGAGCCGCCAGCTCGGCCATCCCAGATGCCGAGGCGACGAGTGCCGCGCCCGTTGGGTGGGTGCATGGAAGCGGCACGGGCCCGTTGAACCAGGTGCTACTGGATGTCCAAGTGAAGCTTTGAGCCGAAGGCGATGCCCTCCAGATCTGCACCAAGGCGCATCTAGCGTCGTGAGCGGCCGTCCGGGTATGTTTTCCTCTTTGATTCTTGTTTTTCTTGCTCTTCTCTGTGGGGGCGCACCAGCGCACCCACTGGGTGTAGTCCCCGAGTTTCGGGCCGGCTGCTGGGCAGGCGGCTCGGAACTCCCTCTGGCGAGTTCCAAGTACTTATTTTGTCTGAAATCTTTGTTTGCAGGAGTATCACAACCTCCGCGCTACTACCTTCAACCGCAATCTTGAGGAGTTGAGAAAGCGGACTGCCAACTTGACGGAAAGCCGGAGTAAGTTCTTTTCCTCTTCTTCGCGGGGGCGCGCTGGCGCACCTGCGGGTTGTAGTCCCCGAGATTCGGGCCGACTGCTGAGCAGTCGGGCCGGATCTTCCCGGCGATCTTCCTTCTTGACGACTTTGACGTCTCCTTTCTTGTTCTTCTTTCTTCGCGGGGGCGCGCTGGCGCACCCGCGGGCTGTAGTCCCCGAGATTCGGGCCGACTGCTGAGCAGTCGGGCCGGATCTTCCCGGCGATCTTCTTTGCTGACGACTTATTTGTCTCTTTCTTTCGTCCTTCAGGGGCCAACGCAACGCTTCAGGAGCAGCTGGGTGAAGTTAACACCGCCTTGCACGTCAAGGGGGAGGAGTGCAGCAAGCTCGCTGCGGAGCACGATCTGCTTACTGCGCAGCTGGCCGAGCAGAAGGAGCTGCTCAAGAAGACGCAGGACGAGGCCGAGAAGAAGGAGGCTGCTCTTCTTGCCGAGTTCGAGAGTGAGCGCTCCTCCTGGACTGACAAGGAGGCGATGCTAACCTCCATCTTCCACGAGATCGAGGATATCGTTGATGGTGAGCTTTCTTTCTTTGAGTTTCCGACTATGTGTCAGGCTGACTTCTGATTTTTTGACTTGCTTCTTTTTTGTCTTGGCAGACTTCTTCCCTGGCCACTCGCAGGCAGTCCCTCTGGCCATCGAGGCTGATCGTGAGGTGCGGAGGGCAAGAGGCGAGGCGCCAACGCTCCCCTGACTGTCGATGAGCAGCTTTTGAGCATCGAGGCCCGTCTTCAACCGGCCCACCGGCTGATGCGCCGGCTTTAGCGTGTCGGCGCCCAGCCAGTCAGCAGTCCGGCTGGCCGTCCCAGCCGACCGTCTTGAGGCCTGGAAGGGTTCCTCGGCCCGGGCCGGAGCGCGCCGGGCCTTGGAATTCGTCAAGGTGTGGTATCTGGGGCTGGACCTGGACCGTCTGGCCGCGTTCCGGTCAGAGGCCCAGGCCGAGCTGGAGGCTGTGGAGGGCGCCCTTGTCGAGCATGCGGCGGCCATCGCCGACTACACGGACACAAGTGTCTTCGTCCCCGAGCGGGCTAAAGGCGACGAGGAGGTGCCGCCAGAGTGGTTCGGGATGAACCCGGAATATAGTGAGGACTCGGCCGAGGAGATTGACTCCAGCACCGAGGAAGAAGGCGAGGCGGAGGACGAAGGCGAGATGGAGGTGCCGGAAGGCGGAGCGGACGACCAGCCTCAGCTCGACCGCGCCTCTAGCAACGAGCCGCGTCTGACCGGGCCAACTGCCGCTGTCGTTAATCAAGCCGAGACTGCCCAGCCGACTCCCCCGGCGCCTGACACCGCCGTCTCCTCCGACCCTCCGAACCCGTCTGCTGCTCCCCAGGCTACCTTCTAGCTTTATTTATCTGTTCTAGAAAGTCTTTGATGAACTTGTTAATTTGCACAATTCCACCCTCGGGGTGTATTTTGTACTTCTGTCTAAAGATTCGGCCAATGGGCCTATGCTTATGTAAATATTAATCCGAGTTCTATCTTTCCTTGCTCATTGCTCCTTTGGCTTTTTCCTTTCCCGCCTTCCCCTAGTTGCCGCTTTGCCAGCCGGCTAATCACTCTGTGGACTGCCGCTGGGCCAAATGCCTGGCTACTTTGGGGAAAGCAAGTACTTGTCTTTCTTTGGAGTTTATTTAACAAGTTGGATAGAAAGCAGCAAGCCGAATATTCGCGAGTCGGCTTGTAAAAGGGGGCTGGAAGCCGGCTTAGGCTATATTGATGTTTTAGGTCCTTAGCCGTTTTTCGTGTGGACGCCCATTCATCCTTACTCCTGCCTTCCAATCAGTCGCTCTGTGAGCTGCGGCTTCTGGCAGGAGACGGCTTAGGTGCCGCACACTACTTGCCCGACTTCAGGAAACATTTCATAGCGCCAGACGGCGAGTCCCCGGGCCGACTAGTCAAGCCCGGCGCCAAGCGGCGTAGCAAGAAGTAGCATACTTGAAGGCATAATTCTTATCATACAGATAATCAAAAGGGGCAGTCCCCGAGCTCGTCTCGGGGGGCCCGAAGTCTCAGTACTTTAATACAAAGGGGTAGCGTGATACATACTGAATCAACTGTAAAATCTTCGAAGGAGGTTTGCATTCCATGGTCGTTCCGACTCTTTGCCGGAGTCGTCTCTCTTGCATGCTCGGGGCTTCTGAGCATCGATCAGGTAGTAGGAGTCATTGCCCAACACCTTGCTGACAATAAAGGGGCCTTCCCAAGGTGCCGACAGCTTGTGCTGGCCGGCTATCCGCCGGATCAGTCGGAGCACAAGGTCGCCCTCTTGGAAAGATCTTGGCTTGACCTTCCTGTTGTAGTATCGGTGCAGGCTCTGCTGGTAGATGCCAGACCGACTGAGTGCCAATAGCCGGCCCTCTTCCAGCAGATCGACGCCGTCTTGACGTGCTTCTTCTGCTTCCTCCCCGGTGTACATGGTGACTCGCGGGGAGTCGAATTCTATGTCCGTCGGGATGACGGCTTCAGCACCGTAGACGAGGAAGAAAGGCGTGAAGCCGGTTGACTTGTTTGGAGTCGTGCGCAGACTCCAAAGGACGGCTGGCAGCTCCTGAAGCCAACAGCCGGCCGAATGCTCCATTGGTTCAACCAGGCGGGGCTTGATGCCGGATAGGATGAGGCCGTTTGCTCGCTCTACCTGGATGTTTGACTGCGGATGGGCGATGGACGCTAAGTCCAGTCGGATGCCCTGCGTTGCGCAGAAACGAGCCAAGGCTCCTTTGGCAAAATTTGTGCCATTGTCGGTGATGATGCTATGTGGTATGCCATACGGAGTCGTAATGTCGGCGATGAAGGTTACTGCAGTCGGGCCATTCAACTTCTTGATGGGTTTTGCTTCTATCCACTTGGTGAACTTGTCCACCGCGACAAGTAGGTGAGTTAGGCCGCCTCCTGCCGTCTTGAATGGTCCCACCATGTCCAGGCCCCAAAACGCAAAGGGCCAGGCGATGGGAATGGTCTTGAGCGCCGAAGCCGGTTGGAGCGGATTGGAACGGAACATCTGGCACCCTTTGCAGTTTTGGACTAATTCCTTGGCCTCTTCCAGGGCAGTCGGCCAGAAGAAGCCGTGTCGGAAGGCTTTGGCGACGAGTGCCCTTGAAGCCGCATGATGGCCACACTCGCCTTCATCAATGTCTCTCAGGATTGCTTGGCCTTGTTCTACCTCGACACAGCGTTGGTAGACACCAGTGACACTGCGCCTGACCAGCTCTCTGTTGACTATGGTCTAGGCTGCCGCTCGGTGTTGCACTTGCCGAGCCAGGATTTCATCAGCTGGCACCTCTCTGTTTAATAGGAACTTGAGGATGGGCTGGGCCCATGATGGTGCTGCTATTTCTTCGAATGCCACTATTGCGACTTGGACAAGGGTGGCTGGGCCGGGAGGTGGCGGGCCGGGATCCGCGGCCGCTTGCTGGGTCGGTGAAGTCCCCGGGCCGACTTGAGCAGTCCCCGGGCCGAGTTCTAAAGTCTTCGGGCTGACTGTCGCAGTCCTCGGGCGGACTGTGACTGCAGTACTTTTGGAGCCGTCTGTAAGGATTTTTGTGCCGTCTGTTGGTGCTCTTGAGTCGGATCCGACTTCTTCGGGGGGAGGTGGCACAAAAATGGAGTCTGATTCTGGCGAAGGCTTGATAGAGGGCTTGAGGAGGCGCTGAAGGGCGATGCCGGATGGTATTGCTTGACGGGTGGAGCCGACTCGTACCAGGGCGTCCGCTTGGTCGTTGTCATTTCTTGGAATGTGAAGGAATTCACATGCCTCGAAATATCCGCTGAGTTGCTGCACCAGGAAGCGGTAGCTCGCCATGTTTGCATCTTTGGCATCCCAGTCGCCAGATGACTGCTGGACCACCAAATCGGAATCGCCGTAGCACAGGATCCGGCGGATGCCGAGTTCTTTGGCAAGCCGGAGCCCGTGAACGAGCGCCTCTTATTCGGCAAAGTTGTTGGAGGCGGCGAAGTGGATCTGCAGTGCGTACTTGAGCTTGTCGCCTTTGGGGGAGGTGAGGACGACGCCGGCTCCCAGGGCAGTGCGCATCTTGGAGCCATCGAAATGCATTCGCCAATGGGTGGAGTCGGGTGCTGGCGGCAGGTACTGGGTCTCGGCCCAATCGACAAGGAAGTCGGCCAGTGCTTGTGACTTGATGGCGGTGCGGGGCTGGTAGTAGATGGTGTAGGGAGCCAGATCAATGGCCCACTTGGCTACTCATCCTGAAGCATCACGGCTTCCGATGATCTCGGCCAGTGGAGCGGTGCAAACCACAGTGATTGGATGCTCTTGAAAGTAAGGCTTCAACTTCTTGGCAGCGAAATGCACGCCGTAGCACATCTTCTGGTAGTGGGGGTAGTTCTGCTTGGAGGTCGACAGTACCTCGCTCAGGTAATATACCGGTCTCTGGACGGGGAGCGCCTTGCCTTCCTCCTTGTGTTCGACTACGATAACTGTGCTGACTACCCAGCTAGTGGCGGCAATGTATAGGAGCATAGGCTCTTTGGGAGTCGGAGCCGCCAGCACAGGGGGAGTACAACATCTTCTTCAACTCGAGAAATGCTTCATCCACCTTGTGGTTCCACTCAAAAAAGGTGGTCTTCTTCATCAGTTGGTACAAAGGGAGAGCCTTCTCGCCCAGCCGACTGATGAATCGGCTGATGGACGCCAAGCAGCCAGTGAACTTCTGGACATCTAACAGTCGGCGGGGGACTTCCATCCTCTCGATGGCTTTGATCTTCACAGGGTTGCACTCTATGCCGCGTTCAGAGACCAGGAAGCCAAGGAGCTGGCCGGCTGGTACTCCGAAGACGCACTTCTCTGGATTGAGCTTGATCTAGAATTGGCGCAGATTCTCAAAGGTTTCTTGGAGATCTTCCAATAGTGTCCCACGCTTTTCCGTCTTCACCACCACATCATCTACGTAGACGTGGGCATTCCTGCCGATTTTCTTGAGGAGACACTTCTGCATGCAACACTGAAAGGTGGCGCCGGCATTCCTTAAGCCGAACATCATGGTCAGGTAGCAGAAGGCTCCAAACGGCGTGATGAAGGCAGTCTTCAGTCTGTCCGCCGGGTTCAGCTTGATCTGGTGATATCCTGAATATGCATCTAAGAAGCTCAACAGCTCGCATCCGGCTGTGGAGTCTATCACCTGGTCAATTCTTGGCAGAGCAAATGGATCTTTGGGGCAAGCTTTGTTGAGTCTGGTGCAGTCGATACACATCCGCCACTGCTTGTTCTTCTCCAACACTAGGACCGGGTTCGCTAGCCATTCTGGAAAGAACACCTCCATAATGAAGCCGGCCGCTAGGAGTCGGGCTATCTCTTCTCCAACAACTCTTCTTTTCTCTTCTGACAGGCGGCGCAAGGGCTGCCTGACGGGCTTCACATCAGATCGGACATGTAACTTGTGCTCGACGAATTCCATCGGTACACCTGGCATGTCTTTAGAGGACCATGCAAAGATGTCTCGATTCTCACGGAGGAAATCGACGAGCTCGCCTTCCTATTTGCTGTCTAGGTTTGCACCTATGACAGCGTGCCTCTCCGGGTGCTCCGGGTCCAAAGGTATCCTCTTTGTTTCTTTAGCCGGCTTGAATGAACCCTCAGCTTCCGACTCCTTGGGGTCGGGCGACATCTCTGGCTGCTTGCCGGCCATTGCCACAACCCAATCAAGCAGCCGCCTCTCAGCTGCGATCACCAGGGACTCGGCCAGCCGACTACTCTCGGCCGCGCAGGCGGACGACTTCCTCTAGTCGCCGGCCACGGTCAGAATACCCTTTGAACTTGGCATCTTCATCTTGAGGTAAGCGTAGTGGGGGACCGCCATGAACTTGGCCAGAGCAGGTCGGCCAAGCAATGCTTGGTATGGGTTTTCAAGGTCCACCACTTCAAACCAAACTGGCTCTCGGCGAAAATGATCTTTGTCTCCGAAGAGGACATCTATCTGGATCTTGCCGATTGGGGAGCAAGAGAGGCCAGGTACAATGCCGTGGAAAATAGCTCGGCTACTTTGAAGCTGTTTCTGCTTGATTCCTAATTTCTCCATGGTATCCTTGTACAGGATGTTGATGCTGCTGCCTCCGTCTATCAACACTCGCAAGAAGCGAGCGGCCCGCCTATCAGTGGCCAAGGTAGCGCTTATGTCACATCCCTGGTCCTGGTATGCAGTAGGCTAGCCCTTCATGGGTGCATCATGTTTAACTTTTCAATTGAATTTGAAATGGGGACTGATCAAACCCTAGCATCAGATCCAATCAAATAGGTTCAACATAAAATCATTTTCAATGAACCTGAAATGCCTTCTAAAATGTTCATCATCTTTGCCTTGGTCTTAAACCTCTGACAAAAATGGTGCACAATTTTCTAGGTCATCCTAAGGTCACTGAATTAAATCATAAGTATTTGAATTTGGACATTTAAATTCTATAAAATATTTTAAATGTCCAAATATTCCTAAACTGAAATGTTCCATGTTGGATATATACTATATAGTGGGCATGTGCAGTTTAGGGATTTTTGAAAGGGTCTAGGTATTTTTAGAAAAGCCCTAAAGTTACAAAAAATTAGAAAAATGAAATAAAAGAGAGAGAAAGGAACTTACCTAACTTACCTGTGAAGCCCACCTGGCAGCCCAAGTGGCCATCCCAGCCCACCAGGCCACCCTTCTGTCGACTTCCTCCCCCTCGCCCCGAAGCAGCTCGGTGGCGAGCGCCGACGCCGCCCTGGCCACCTCCTGCTTGCCACCGAGGCGCCCCCGACGCGTCTGGATATGCCCCGTAGCCCCCTCTGTCTCTCCCCTCGCTCTCTGCTCTCTCTCGACCCCTTCCCCCTCCTCTGCTCTCTCTCTCTCGCAGCCCGAGCGGAGCTCATCACCGCCGCTCGCCGTTGCCGCACCCAGAGCCTCCCCCTCGACCCCTCGGCGTGCCCAGTAGCTCGGCTACCTCTCCCTCATCCTCTCCGCCGAGTCAAGCGACCTTGGACGCCCTGCATCGCCGTCATCGAGCCGTCTTCTTCACGCACGGCCGCCGGATGCCGCTCGTCGATTCGCCGTCTCCGCCACCTCCCCGAGCCCATTGAGCTGCTCGTCGACCTCGCCGTGAGCTCCTCTGCCGAACACCTCTCTCCCCGTGCTCTATTTCCCTCCGTAGCCGCCGTTTTCACCACACCCGAGAGCTTCTCGCCGCCGGCCAAGGCATAGCCATGGCCACAGCCACTGGAGCTCCCACCCGAGTACACCATCGTGCTCAGAACGTCTCCACGAGCCCGTTGCATGCCGCAGTTCACCCTCCCGTGCCCCCTAGTGGTCGCCCGTGTCTCACCCGAGCTCCGGCGGCCGCAACCAAGCTCGCCGCTGTCGACTCCGGCAACCCCAGGCCTGGAGACCACGACAATCCGACGCGCCATCGTGCCAGCTCTCCATAGGGCCAAAGGGCGCACTGAATGGTGCAGTATAGACGAAACACGAGCCACCCCGGTGCGTCTCCGCCGCGTTTTTGGTCGTCGCCGGCGAAACTCCGGCGAGCCAAGGTGGCACATTTAGTTAACACTAATGACGCCATTAGTTGATCACTGTGCCACTGACGGATGGTCCCCACGCGCTAGATTAACCCCGGAATTATTCCTGTTTAAACTAGACTAACCCATCGGGCCCACATGTCAGGTTGACTTTGCTGGCGTGGCAGTTGACTAGGCCCACTTGTCATCCACCCAAACCAGTCTGTTTCACTGACGTATGGGTCCCACAGGTCAGGTTTGACCTGGCCGACCCAGTTGACTTGCTGGCGTCACACCTACATCATGCTGACGCAATAAGTCATTTTCTGGATTTAAGTTATTCAGGAAATTCCGGAAAATGTTTAAAACTTGTAAAATTCATAGAAATTCAACCGTAACTCCAAATGAGATAAATTATATATGAAAAATGATCATAAAAATCCAATCTATCCATCTGTACCATTTTCATGCATGTTAGAACAACTTATACCTGCTGATCAGGTCAAATTAATTAAATGGCATTTAAACTCTCACATATGGAGTTTGAATTTGAACCTAGTGTTCAAACCAACCCCATTTAACTTGTTGCTAGATGCATTAGCCCAAAACACATTCATATTGCCATGTCATAGCATGCATCATACTGTGCATTGCATTGATTGTGTTTCTTCTTTGTTTGTCGGTGTTTGTCCCCTCTCGGTAGACGATGTTCCGACGTTGTGATCATTGACACTGAGGAAGACTCAATGCTATCTTCAGAAGTGCCAGGCAAGCAAAACCCCCTTGTTCATTCCGATACAATCCCACTCTCTCGCTCCTGCTCTCTTTTAATGCATTAGAACAACACCGATTCATCTGTTACTTGCTGCGGTAGCTGAACCCCTTATCCTTTGCATGACCTGTCATTGCCACAGTAAATAGATGAAACCCACTAGCATGAGTAGGAGTTGTTTGAGCCCTGATGTGCCTACTCATTCGTGCTTGTTTGTCATGCCTGCTACTGCTTAGAGTTGAGTCAGGTCTGATTCATCGGGAATGAATCGGAGGTGTGTGAACATGTCCTACTGTGTGTGAACTAAGTGTGTGAACACGATTTGGTAAAGGTAGCGGTGAGAGGTCATGTAGGAGTACATGGTGGGTTGTCTCATTGCAGCCGTCCTCAGGAACTGAGTTCTGTGTTTGTGATCCATGATCAGTTACTACCACACATTGGGCTTCGGGCGCTCCAAGCTCTCTCCACTTATTAATCAACTTGATCTCTGTCCAGGAGTTGCAACTAATTTCTGGTGTTTGTAGGTAGTGTTAGTAGTCTAACAAGTGGCACCCGGAACAGGTGGGCTTGGGACAGACTAGGCACAGTGGCACGGTGTACCAAGTGGCACCCGGATGGTGGGCTTGGGAACCCTGCTCACATCGTTTGGGGCCGTGAACGACACCCCGGCCGGATCTCCTTGCGGATGGAACCCGAATAGGCGATAAACCTGGACGAGAGACTTGTGTGGTTAGTCAGGTCGTGGCCAACACCCTCGCTGGGCTTCCGCTTGAAGGTTGCCGAGTACATGTCGTGTAAACGGCGGTAAGTGGTGAGAGCGTGTATGAAGAAGTACACCCCAGCAAGGTTAAATTTATCTATTCGAATAGCCGTGTCCGCGGTAAAGGACTTCTGGGTTGCCTATACAGTTCATAGACAAGTGAAAGTGGATACTCTAAAATACGCAAGATAAGCGTGAGTGCTATGGATGGCATTCTCGTAGGGAGACGTGAGCGGATCCATAGTCGTGTATTGATATGGTGAATATGTGGACTCGTGTGCGCCACCTCAAAAGAGTTATTTGCAGTCGTAGTTCAGGATAGCCACCGAGTGAAAGCTTGCTTGCTGCAGTTAAACCCCACCACCCCCTTTGTTGATAATGATGCATATGTAGTTAGATCTGATGTAAGTCTTGCTAGGTACATTTGTACTCACGTTGCTTAATTTATGTTTTTGTAGAGAGACGTCAGTCTCGCTAGTAGTACCGCGTGGACTTCGACGTTTAGCTTGTTACCTTAGCTACGATCTTGTGCCCTCGGCAGGATCTAGTAGATAGTCGGGCTTCTCAGCCTTTTTCATTTGTAGATGTCTATACTCAGACATGTTAAGCTTCCGCATGTGCTTTGACTTGTATGCTCTGATTGTTGGGTCATGAGACCCATGATTGTAATATCTTGCTCCTCGGAGCCTATTGAATAAAATACTTGAGTCGTAGAGTCATGTTGTGATGCCATGTCGTATATGCGCATATCGAGCATATTGTGTGTATGTTATTGAAATGCTTGGTATGTGTGGGATCTGACAACCTAGTTGTTTATCCTTAGTAGCCTCTCTTACTGGGAAATGTCTCCTAGTGTTTCCACTGAGCCATGGTAGCTTGCTACTGCTCCGGAACACTTAGGCTGGCCGGCATGTGTCCTTCTTCGTTCCTGTGTCTGTCCCTTTGGGGAAATGTCACGCGATGGATACCGGAGTCCTGTTAGCCTGCTACAGCCCGGTTTACCGGAGTCCTGCTAGCCTAGTTGCTACAGCCTGGATTCACTCGCTGATGACCGACACGTTCGTTGTTAGGTCATGTATGCCTGTCCCTGTAAGTTAGTGCCACTTTGGATTCACGACTAGCCATGTCAGCCCGGGTTCTTTGTCATATGGATGCTAGCGGCACTGTCATATACGTGAGCCAAAAGGCGCAAACGGTCCCGGGCCAGGTAAGGTGGCACCCGTGGGAATACCGTGCGTGAGGCCGCAAAGTGATATGATGTGTTACATGCTAGATCGGTGTGACTTAGGATCGGGGTCCTGACAGCTTTGGTATCAGAGCTTGACTGCCTGTAGGATTACCAAGCCAAACTGGTCGAAGTTGATTCTAGAAATTCTTTAGTTATATAAGGGAATTGATTGTGGGATGGAACATAAGGATCTTTTTACTCCTTATACCCTATGCCCTTCTGATCCGAGTCATCTTATCTTTCCTACGGGGTTAAGGAACTAGGCTTTCTCTTCTTCTATCAGGATCACGTGTTACTAATCCGTAGACTTATAGGATTAATGGATTGAAGCCTCAATTCGGTTCCGACTACTTCCGTATGATAACTGTTGATCTCGAAACCTTGATACTGTGCTTCTGAATGGTTATGCCACCATTTTTATAGCATGTCTCAAATTCTTTTGAGCATTTACAGTCGTTATGTTGTCCGAGTCATCCCAGGTTTCTTAATAATCTGAAGCATTTGCAAAATACCTTCCTCCTATTCCTGATGTTCCGTTGGGCCAGGTTAATCACACAAAATTGCTGAGTTGAGGTACTCTGTTGCCTCGACATATATGTTGGAATTATTATTATGACCCTAGGTATCCAAAGTATCACCTAGTAATCCATCCATGCTTTGTGTTCCCAGTGTGATGATTCTGGCCATCATTCTCGAAAGCATCCCGTGATGCCACTTAGTAGTAGGTATTCTATTCCTGGGTTTTGAACCCGAGATTCACCCTACTTACTTCATGTTGATAGTAATTGCTAGCTCCCTTAGGTTATCAGTAACTTTGTGATAGTCCTCGAGGTCCGTGGTATTTCCTTCTTCCAAATACTATGAACTGCTTACGGTAGAAGTTCCTTGAACCAAGAGATCACAACAAGAATGCTCTCGATGAGTTCTCGATTCTATGTTGATACTCTGCCAGTCCTTCCTCTTGAGCATGGGTTATCCGGAAGAAATATGCTGAATTTGTTCGGCATACTAATCCATGCATCCACAACTCAGAAAAACATATGTTCCTTTGGGTTGTCCCTCTTTAGTTGTCTTCTGACCCTGTCTATCAATTGATAGTCAGGAGATATTATGCATTCGTGTTATCGATGCTTATTATTCTTGTGGTCTGTCAAGCCATTCTAATCCAGAATGACTAGGAGAAACAAACTCCAGAACCTCATCCATATCTAGGATTGGGTCAAAACAATTGTATTCCGCGGATCAAAATGCCAATCCAGCTTCTGCTCTGCTCTACCTTGGAGTGTTACATGCTAGATAAGTGTGACTTAGGATCGGGGTCCTGACAGCTTAGAACCAAGGCGTAGGAGCCCGGATTCGGCATCACCTCTAGGTGATCAGCTCTGCTCCAACTGATAGGCTTCTCGGACCAATGCATAAACTCCGGAGTATCTGATGCTACTGCATTCACTTCCTGCTGCTACAACCGTCTACTGCGTCGATCATCAGCCATACTGGTGAACTCCACATAAGCTCCATGTTCTTCGGGGTATTCATCTTGTATGGCGCCGACTGGACTGCCCGCCGGCTACTGGGGCGGCTGTGGAGGCGGCGGCCTAGTAGGCGGAGGAGGAAGGAGGCCGTCTCCCTTGGCGATTCTGGTGAGCCAGTGGCATTTCTAGGTGGTATGGTTTGATGGCTTTGCGCCGCTGTGGAACTTGGAGGGACCATCCAAAGTCTGCTCGTAAGAGAAGGCCGGCAACCAGTTGGACTTGCCGCCTTTCTGTCACCTCGCCGGAGGCTGCCCCTCAGGCTGTTGGTCTTCGACTGTCGCAACCTATCGACTGCTGGAAGTCGGCTGTGGGGCCTTGCGCTTGTGATCATTCTGCTGCTGTCGCCGACTGGTGTCTCCAGCCGGAGTTCTGGGAGCTTGAGGGGCCACTTTGCCAGTCGCACTAACTTGAATCTCTGTCTTCATGGAGGAGTCGGCCGTAACATACTTGTCTACTATGACCAGCAACTCGTTGAGGGTCTCTGGCTCGTCGCAGAGGAGCCTGTGCTTGAGGAGGGTGCCTTCTCTGCACCCGGCGGTGAAGTACTCGATAGCCTGCACCTCGTGCACGCCCTCGCAGGAGTTCCGAAGCTCGCCCCATCGCGTGAGGTAGTTGCGAGTCGACTCGTCTTGGCCTTGCACGCACAAGGAGAGCTGGCGCGGCTTAGGGGGTCGCTTGTACGTGCTGGTGAAGTTGCGGATGAAAGCCTAGGTGAAGTCTACCCAACTGTTGGTGCTGCGGGGCTTCAAACTGTTCAACCATGTCCGGGCCGTGCCCTGGAGCATGAGCGGAACGTACTTCACGGCAACGCGCTTGTTGCGGTTCGCTATGTTGATGGTTGTGGAGTAGTCAACTAGCCAATCTTCCGGCTTCACGGAGCCGGTGTACTTGGGCGTGTCTCGGGGGAGCGTGAACCCCTTGGGAAAGGGCTCGTCTCGAATGCGGGGTCTGAAGCAAGGCGGGCCCAGTTCATCTTCTTCTTCTAGCGCCAGGGATCGGTGGAGTCGGTCGATCCGGAGGCAGGCGTCGTTCTCTTCGACTCCCTCTCGATGGCCGAGGCGGTCGCCGAGTGTCAGATGCTTAACGGGCAGCGGGGAGACTCGTCTTTCTCTTCGTGGTGGGGGAGGCAGGTAGTCGCCCTGCCGTTCCACTACTCTTGGGCGGCCGTCTTGGTCGCGCTCGATGGTGATGCGAGTCCGACTGTGGCTGACAGCCGGATCCTTCTCTCTTCTTCCGCGGGCTCCGCGAGTCGGTGTCCAAGACGTCGCGCCTTCATCTCGGCGGGGAGGTAGGTCATCATTTTGTCGCTGCGGCGCCTCCGTGCGGCAGCCGGCTTCGTTCTATGCGGCAGCCGTTTTGAGGAGTCGCTGGACTCGCTCGGTCATCAAGCGGCGCTCTTCGCCTTCGAAGTTGTCTAGTTCGTCTGCTGCCGCCTGGGCGGCGCGGATGTTCTCCGCAGGCATGGCATATACGCGGCGATCGGCCCCGAACAGGTTGGCGATGGCCACGCCGCGTTGTCAGACCGCGCCTAGGCGGCTAGGCCCAGTCAGCGCTGGCGAGCCGCCCACAGCGCGATCCATCTCACGTTGGTAGGCCTCCGACAAGCGTCTCATGCTTGCCAGCTTCTTCGCGCCTTCGACGAGCTGAAGGCGGCGTGCCTCCAGCGTCTCGGCGTCAACGTCCTCCAGAATGGGTGCCGTCAGGTCTCGCAGAGCCGCGTCGAGCGGGTCATGGGCTCCTTCACCGGAGTGCTCGCCAAGACTAATAACGTGCACCTCCGTGACGGCGCTTCCGCCGCTCTCTTAACGAGGTAGCGGCTCGTCGTAGATCACCACATTGGAGGGGAACGTGTCGAGCGACACGCTGTCGGAGTCGACCAGCATCGGGTCGGTGGAGCCTACGGACTCCAAGTCTACGGCAGGCTCGCCGGCGACGTGGAGATGGTCGAGGAGGCCCGCGAGGAGGCTTTCGGGGCCGCCCGTGCCCGCATCGGATGCAGGCTCGTCGGAGGTGCTAACCTCGCCGAGAAGGTCGGCGAGGCAGCTCACCGCGCACGCGTCGTCGATGCTTTGCAGCGCGTCAGGGCAAGCGCCATCGGGCGTGCTGGGCTGGCTACACTCGCGGGGGAGGAAAAGGGTTCCCATCCAAAGCAGGTCTCCGGACGATGGTGCACCTTGCCCCACGGTGGGCGCTAAATGTCGGGGGTTGGATGCGACATATGCCAAAGGATGGCTTATCATGGTGGGAGTGAGTAAAACATCGTCGGTGCCAGGAAACGGGATTAGGCGAAGGCATGCACGCCGGCGAAACTTACCCAGCTTCGGGGCTCTCCGGGGAGATAACACCCCTACTGCTGCTCTACAAGGTCTCCGCATGATCACTAAGGCGTAGTGACTACAAGGTTGCTCCTAGAGCTGTATTCAGGAGGTAGAAGGAGGCAAGGCTAGCTCTCTTCCTCCTATATGATCTGGTCTAAGGCTAATGGATGCGAACCCTTTGCATGGGTGCCCCGAGGGGTTTATATAGGCCTAACCCCCGGGGGTACAATGGTAATCCGGCTGGGCGCGGGTCCCAGCCGTCTGTTTCACAGGCTGCCGTCCTCTCCACCGACTTCTGGGGCCCGCCGACTTGCGGGCCCCGCCGGCGAGTCCGGCACTGTAGCCGTGATTCTGATGACGCAGGCTTGGTCACTGGGTCGTGGCAACAGTGCTGCCGTCTAGCGGGCGATCACTGTCGTTACTTCCCGTCTTGTCTGGTTGATGGCGCGTGGGACCCGTGGGAGAGGCCGGCCAACTCTGGGGAGCCAATTCCCACGGGGCCGCCTTCGAGGCGTATCCGCCGTCTTCTATGCTCTCACTGACTGGCGGGTCCGCCATCTCTGAGCCGTACAGGTAGGCCATCATGGCCACAGTGCACCGCACACTGTGGCCGAGGTCAGGGCTGGCATGGCAACAGTGTCCGGCCATGCTAGAGATCTCCAGCGGTACGGCACACTGTATCCATGCTGGCCCCTCGCAAGCAGGAGGTGACGGCCACACCGTGGTCGTACCCGCCTCGCCTATCGCGACGAGTGTAGAGTCGTGGGCCGACTCTCCATAGCCGGCTCCTGCGGAAGTCGCTGGCCACGAGTCGGCTCATCTCGGAGTCGCCATCTGAGACTCGGCTCATGTGGGAGTCGCCATCTGAGACTCGGCTTTGAGGGGTGCGGCCTGGCCCGATGTCTTGAAAGGTTCTGGGGCTCGGGTTAGCCTACCCGTGGCCCATTACTCCGACAACGGCCGATTAACGACGACCCGTTATGGTCGACCCATGAACAGAAGATTCCAACTCTAGCCCATTTATGGCCATAATGCGGTCTGTTATTGGCCCATGTTTGGCCAACCGATCATACGGCCCGTATAAGGCCCATTGATGATACGGCACGTAGAAGGCCCATTGTGTCTATGACACGTAAAAGTCCCATTGTTTCTACGGCCCGTAGGAGGGAAATGGTAACTACAGTAAATACGTAGCCCATGGTTATTGTGGCCTAGTTTTAAAAAATAGGTTATTGCGGCCACTAGCAAACCGCGGAAAAAGAACTACACTAACTACAAGCAAAGAAATAAACAAGACAATGAGGAAATAAATAAGCAAGCAACTTACGCTAGGCTATCACGGCTATTGCACATATTACATCCACTGGGCATCAAAGTTCTCCATCAGTGCAAATATAGGGAACACAGCAGCACATAAACGCCGCAACAAAACAAGTCCTGAACTGAAACCACTTCAGAAGGGCTCAAGAAACAATATCCTGGGTACCCATAATGCTGACAAGATGCTTAGCAAGCTTATTAACTTTCTCTTGTTTGGCGCTTAAGTCCTCCAGCACTTGTTGTTGCACCAGAAAGTATGCATCTGAATTCTGTAGGGACTTCCTCAGTCCTTCGACTTCCTATCGCATAACATCTGATCGATGTCTTTCAACTTGAAGTTGAGACTCAAGAAGCCGAACTGATTCAGGCAACGAGTTCGAATAGCTGGTGCCAGTAGTAGTAGCCAGTAACTCGAACACTACATCAAGACAGGACTTTGGGGTTGTCTCAGTGTCTTCAATATGGTTTTTATCAGCTTTCTTGGAGACCAATAGGGATGTCTCACTATCTTGAACCTTATCTGCATTACTTCCTTTACCATTGCATAACGGGGTACTGTTCTCCAATATTTTATCCGCGTTCTAAAAGAGAAACAAACAAACACATCACATGTTCACAATGTAGTATATGAAACTCATTTTGGTAAACCAGTTCAGTAGTAAGGTGGACAGGATAACAGCATGAAACAAACATCTATCTATGTAGTATGGTCACTGTATGGTCTATATCATTCTAGATTATGTTGCCAAATCAAGATAGATACAGTTCGAATCATATCTATTTAAGACAAAGCAGCATAGATAGAATATAAGTGTGGGAAACTACACAACAATAACAACACTTGTAATGTGCATGGCATGAGAACATAACTGTTTATTCAATTGAAACTGAAATCAACATAGAGCAAGTTACAACAGCAAACAGCCAAACACGTTCAAGAAACAGGTTTTAAACATACCCGTTGCGCCATTGGAGTTTCAATTGCATCCTTCAAATTTCAAATTAGTTGGTATGAGTAAATACAGTGATGCAAGAGCAAAGTAGTATGAACCATAGCTACGGAACCTGACCTGAGAACAATTCTTCTTCTGCTTTAAGCATTGACTTGGGGTTTGGAGTGGTGGTCCTCGTGCTATGGGCACTGCAGTTTCCTTACTAACTGCTCGTGTTTGGGTGCTTTGTGGTGGAGACGGTGCTGTGTCAACGGGAACTGGGAGTCTATCTGCTGGGGTTGGGGTTAGAAGGGGTGTAGCTGGTTCTCTGTCCAACTGGGTAGGGGTGCAATCTGCATGAGTGTGGGTTATGTGTGGTGGGGCTGGTTCTTGGGCAAGTACAACCGTGGTTCTATCTGCATCGACAGGTAGCACGATCTTTTCTGAAGACCGTGTTTTTACTCCCACAAATACTGCCATCACTCCCTCCAATTGAAATGGCTGATAAACAAGAAAAGTAATTGAATGTACAGACATTGTAAGATAGACATGTGCAATGGATAGTAGGGAAGAAAACATGGCATGAAATAATTCACATTTATGTTGTGTAACCAAACAGAATAACAGGACATAATTTCACATATATGATGGCTAATTAAATAGGATAGCATGACACAATTTCACATGTATGATGGCTAACTAAACAGGATAGAATGACATACTTCGAAATATGATGACTATGTAAACAGGATGACATGATATAACTCTACGATGTGTCTATTAAAGTGGTTGGCATGCCATAAATCACGATAGAATGACATAATATAAAAAATGATGACTATGTAAACAGGATGAGATTATATAACTATATTATGTATTTAGAAAATGGGTTGGCATGCCATAATTCAGATACATGCTGTCTATGTAAATATCATGGCATGACATAATTCAAATATATGATTTATATACTAAGGAAGTGAGCAAAGGGCAATCGCATATATGATGTGTCAACTAAGGAGATGGCATTCAATATTGTGTATATGATGTAAAGACTAAGCATTGCAATACAACATATGCATGATATGAGTAATATAACCCTGCAAAGTTTGAGCATACACCTCAGGGGGATAATAGGACTGGTCATCTGCCTCTGAATTCTCCTCTGAAGAGCTATCTGTAACCAACAAGATATCTGCTTCAGCAGGTAGCATTGTCTGCTCTAAAGACCTTGTTTTCACTCCAGATTTCTCCATCGCAAATTCAAATGGCTGATGCACAGGAAAAGCAGTTGAATATACAAACATTGTCGACAAAAGCAATGAGAAATACAAAAAGACGACATGTTATAATTCACATATATGCCGCTTGCCTAAACAGCATGGCATTGCATAATTCACATACATAATGCCTTGCAACAAGATAACATTGCATAATTCACATATTTAATGTCTTGCAACAAGATGGCATTGCATAACTCACATATATGGTAATTAGACACTAAACAGGTGGCATTCACACAAAGCATGTCTAAACTAAGCAAATGACAGAGCAATGCAAGATAACATACGCACGATATGAGCAACATAACCCTGCCAAGTTAGAGCATGCACCTCGGGGGGGGGGGAATATGACTGGTCATCTGTCTCTGAATCCTCCTCCGAGGAGCTATCAGTAACCAGCAAGACATCCGCTTCATCAGATAGCATTGTCTGCTCTGAAGACCTTGTTTCCACTCCAGATTTTTCCATGACCGTGTCGAATGGCTGATGCACAGGAAGAGTAATTGAATGTACTAAAATTGTTGACAAATTTAACATGTAATAAAAAAATGATGGCATGATATAATTAACATATAATATGACTGGCTAACCAGGGTGGCATTGCAAAATTTGCATATATGATGCCTGGCTAAATAAGATGGCATTGCATGATTCACATATACGATAAAGAAACTAAACAGATGGCATTGACACAAAGCATGTATAAACTAAGCACATGACATCTTTAATGTATACAGTAAGCAATGCAAGGCACCATATGCATGATATTACCAACATCAGCATGCCAAGTTAGAGCGAAGACCTCATGGGGGTAAATAGGAGTGGTCTTCTCCTTCTGAATCCCCCTCAGAACAGTTATCTTCCTCTTGATTACGATCCGAAATGGTTGGAGGGGGGGCTGCCTTTGCGCCCACCATGGAACGACGTCTGCATGAAATTTTATTGCCACGCAAGGCTCGTCTCTTTTCCTCTACATGATCAGTTCCATTGTGTACAATAACTGGCATGCATAGGAATAAAACATAGTGAGATTATGTAAGGAGTGCATGCACAAATCCAGAGTGATGGTAGCAAACTATTGATAGACCCAAAACCAATGATAGCATGCAGATAATAACTTTAGTTAAAAAATACAGATAATCGCTCCTTTAATGTTTGTTTGCACCCAACATGAAACTCATAGTAGACACCGGAGATTGACCAGATAGTACTGATTGTTGCCCCAATATGTACCCCACAACCATTTAAAAACTCAAATTTGAGCATTAGTTTGGACCTGATTCGGAGTCTAATAGGTGAACACGACGATAATGTAGCATGTCATCATATGAAGCGACGCATAACGTAAGCAGACACGGAAGAGTGTGACCTCTCTTGCGGACCCGTGTAGTCCTCAAGGTCATCTGCTCAGTTGATGATGGTAATGCAGTTGTCGTGGCTGCCGGCGGCGGGGAAGAAGATCTGATGCGGCGAAAGATAGTCTGGAGAGCGGATCCCTACTGTGGTGAACCCTTTCATCGTTGGAGCAGCTGAGCTAGGGTGGAACACAGCGCCGTAGGAGTAGGACAAACCACACAAGGTTTTCTTTGACAGATATCTGTAACAGAAGTAATTGAGTAAGGGCTTGTTTGAATTTGAGGATTCTAACAATGCAGGGATAGGAAATGGACAGGAATAGGATAGGAATGCACGTGCAAAATAGAGAATTTAAAAACACAGGATTTCTACCAATCTGGGTGTTTGATTCACAAGAATTGGAAGATCACAGGATGCAAAAAAGCATGGTGAGATTAAGTCAAACCACAAGAAAATGTACGGTTATAATGCTATTATGCTACTATCTCTTAGTCTTATGCTTGATGAATAGGAATATGAAAAGGAGGACAAGTGGAAATTAGAATTCCTACGGTTTTTCTTTGAAGGAGACACTAAAGGAACAAATCCTATAGTTTTCCTTTGCTCCATTCCTTTGCACCAAATTCATGAAAAGTGGTACCATAGGAAACTTTCCAATTCCTATATTTTTCATTCACTTTTCCTTTCAAGCACTGGCGATTCTAGTAGGTTGGCTTGAGCAAGGAAAATCCTACACTAAAAAAATGTTTTTGTGCTACTTCTATTACTTTGGGCCTAGGCCACTGCCATACTAGCTCAACTCCCAGGCCCATCGACAAATGCACAACTCAAATGCGCAGAGATAAATAATGATGGCATTCAAGAGAGTCCATCACCGATAGCTAGGTTACCTGGTACCTCACTGCTTGTCATATAGTAGGATAAAATAATCGTATTTCCCGTTACTACGAGTGCTTAGTGGACAATATATATAACATGTAGAGTAAAAAAGAGATGCAACAAGTGTACAACCTCTTTGGTGAAGCCATGTCGATCTCAGCGTGATTGGGTTGGCCAGTGAGGATGCTCCAGCTGACTTGGCTGTCAGAGGAGGGGAAGAAGATCTTAGGCGTATAGAGATGGAGCCCGAGGTACTGCTCCGCTGTGATGGAGGGTTTCTTCGTTGGAGCAGCTCTGGTGAGTTGTACGATGCCGAGGCTGAAGCGGGACAAGAGAGACAATGTTAACCTGAGTGGAATTCTAATAGCATCTCCAATACATGACGTAAAATACATAACCACAAAGTGCTAGATGTAAAATACATCAGCCGCTCATCTCTGAACTTAACTGTTGAAACTGAACTTAACTGTTGAAACTAAACTTAACTGTCGAAACTGAATTTTGCTGTCGAAACTGAACGCACTAGCAAGGTGAGGCTACACGTAGGTCAACTGACTTTTTCATCTCTGGTCAGTTGATTTGCAGCCATTGGATACGAAATCAAGGGCATACGGTTCATCTTCAACCTCCAACCCCCTGAGCCGCCAGCCACCACCGGCCAAACAGCAGCCCCCCGCCGCCCTGCCCTCCCCGAAAACACTCCACACCGTTGGTCCACCGCCGCCCCGGCCATCCCTCTAGGCCCCCTGTGCCTAGCTTTTTCTCAGGCGA
Organism: Triticum aestivum; assembly: GCF_018294505.1. NCBI lineage: Eukaryota > Viridiplantae > Streptophyta > Magnoliopsida > Poales > Poaceae > Triticum > Triticum aestivum. The sequence continues at coordinate 480,704,821 of NC_057798.1, read as the reverse complement.
TCCCCATAACACCGCTGCCGTGGATGGAGCCGCGCCGTGTCAGCTCTCGACTGAGCGCCGACAGCACCGTGAGATCAAATCAACAAGAAAATGCGGCGATTATTGTACAACCACTTTGGTGGTGCCGATTAGGCCGCATCTTCATCCGAGGAAATGGTGATGATGATGCTCTTCCGGTGGTGCACGTGAAGACGGCGGTGTGGGAATGGAGGTGGTGCGAAAGACGAGGGTAACATCGGGGCAGCTCCTTAGAGGTGGAGGACGTCGAGGTGTTGCTGTGGATGACGTCGTCGGGGAAGAGGCTCCGGCTGGGTGGCAGACGGAACAGGGTGTGGGGTTTCGTCGCGGGTTTTCATGGCCTCGGTGTACGAATGGGTGGGCGAATGGGATGGCAGTGCGGAACCATGGCTTAGGGACGCGCTTGTCCAAAATGTGGGGTAAGTTACGAAAGTACCCCCACTGATTTGAGGCGGTTCTTTCGGTTCAGGGGTACCACGGGCATTTCGCATGTCGGCATTTCGCAGGAGGTGGGAGTTTTCGCGCGCATTGTAATTTCAGAATTACAAGGCGCGGGTTGAGGTGGAGGGAGTTGTCGGAGCACAACGAGACAAAGATACATCTTAAATATTTTGGGCTAACAAGACGCGGGTTGAAGAGGCGGGAGTTTCGCAGCACGATAGACAGAGACGCTAGCTTGAATTTTCGGCATAGCAAGGCGCGGCTTGAAATTTCAGAAGAACAAGCTTAACGTGTACCAAAAAAAGACAATTTGCACCTCAACATGCAAAACACACACACAAACACCATTTAGACTAGAGTAAGGTACACGTGCATTGCACGCATGAGATTTGGCAACCAAATTATGAATAAATACCACATTATAGCATGTAAGCTTTGAGCCATATATGCATGATGTAGATGTTCATTTAATTCTTATAGTTCGTTTCATTTAAAATCATCTAGTTTTTATAAGAAAGCTAATCTATTTTAAGATTCATGGAATTGTGCGTTTTAAGACATAAAGTAAAGAACATATAATGGCAAATCATGTAGAAAAACATTTGGGTAATTCTGATACGGAAGATTCTAGAACAAAGAAGAAGTGCTTGTGTTTTGATGTTTGTGCATTATGCTTAAGTTCAACCATGGAGTCTTCTAGATTATACATGTGGCAAAATCTGGTGGAATCTAGATGATATCCAACGGCTAGTAGTGCTCAAATTTGCCATCTTTGGACCATCGGATTCGCCTCATCCAACGATCATCTTTCAAAGTTAAAGTTACATGCACACAATATAAAAATATAAAATATAATATATATAGGGGTATAGATATAGATATGTGATGTGAAAGCCACCCATCATCTCCAATTAGAATAGTGTGTCCATGCACGGATGCGATGTGGCCAAATGATGTCTGCCATCCGTATCTCAAATTCAAATGAGTCTGACCTTGTTCAATGTGTATACATTACAACATGCTCGTTTCCAAACCACACTGCGCAGATCTCCGTTATATTCATGCATGCATGGGTTTCAAACATCAGGATCTCTTATTCAAATATTTGAATTCAACTTTACATTGATTATGACCTCACCTAGTCTTTTACACCCACATAGTCGTCTACTCTTTATAATTGTACCACTAACTTTCTCTCGTGCATGCATGCACACACACTACCAGTCGACATTATCCATCGCACACATGCAATCTTTTTCTTCAGGTCGGTCTCCCATGAAGGCACACACCCACACACATCCCCCTCTCCATCATATCGGGCATTCTTTATCTCTCATGCGTGCATGCGCAACGATTGATGTTCCTCTATGTATGTGTGTATATAGCTAGGTCTTTCATAGTTTTCCACACAAACCGATCAATCGATATATCCAGTGAGGTCTCACCCTCTTTCCCACGTCCACATCGATCAATCTATACCTCTCTATATAGGATTAATATATATAGCTAATACACCCACATTAATTATATATCCAATGTCCCCCTCTCATCATCCATGCCTTCCGCTTCATCTCTCAGATGTGCACACAATGGTGAAGACAGGGGGCAATAAGGGCCCTGCCCCCCCTAACATCACTATATATCGAGGCTAATATGAATGTGATCATTAGACAATTGCTGCTAAAAATGGTTTAAGTTCATGAATTGACCCTCCTCGTAAAGGATTAGCAATGCTTGGCCCCCTACCTCATTTATTTTTCATGGCTTCGCCACTGCGCGCAACAGCGCACGTTCTCGCCCCCTCTCTCTAAATATCGATCTCGCACTTGTGCATTCCTTCATAGTCTCCCTCCACTCGGCACCTCGCACCATCTTCTAGCCCCCCACCGGATTTTGCCACATGTAAAATCTAGCAGACTCCATGGTTGAACTTAAGCATAATGCACAAACCTAAAAACAACAGTGGTTCTCTTTTGTTCTAAAATCTTCCATATCATAACTGCCCAAAAAATTTTCTAGTTGAATTGCCATTATTTGTTTTTTACTTTATGCTTTACAACGCACAATTCCATGAATCATAAAATAGATTAAGGGCTTCTTTGATTCAAAGGATTCTCAAAGGAATTTGGAGGATTCTAATCATTAGGAATTTTTCCTATCTTGGTTGTTTGATTCGTAGGATTGTAAACCATAGGAATTTTTTCATATGATTCATTTGCACTAGATTTCATAGGAAACATACCATCCACTCAAACCTCTTTGAACGTTTTTTATGCACAATCAAACACTCATACAGTCCTGTAGGATTCAAGACAACATTCCAGTATAATCCCATGTTTTTCCTATTCCCGCGTTTTGGAAATCCTACGAATCCAGGAGGCCCTAGTTTTTTTTATAAAAAAACTAATTGATTTTGAATGAGATGAACTATAAGAATTAAACGAAGGCCTACATCAGGCATATATGACTCAGAGCTTACATGCTATAGTGTGGTATTTATTCATAATTTGGTTGCAAAATCTGATGCGTGCAATGCACGTGTACCTTACTAGTACTTCGAGTATGTGCAAAACACGTAAATTAGAATTCTAATGGCATGCTACACAGTGTCTCTCTTACAGTTCATGAAGCCATGTGGCACATGTGGAGGCGTTGTCGCGACCTCCTTGTGTGGATTGATCACAGTGACGTGCTGCTGGTTCCAGAAGAATGTACTCGTCCTCCCTGAGCCATACTGGCGGTACATGCACGAAGTGAAGATGTGCACGCACGCACTCATTCCCTCGCACGCACATGTGGGTACAGGGGCGGACGCAATTTTGTACCAAGATCCACCCATTGTGATAATTTAACGCGTGTAAAGTCGTTCACTTCATTGATGGTCAATTAATACACCGCATGCAAATTGAGTGGACGTGAGGGCGGAAGAAAGACATTATTGCTCCACTGCGCGCATGCGAGTAGTTAAAACATGGGTTGCTAGTAGTACTTCCATTGGTCTCCTTCGTATTTTGTGCCAATTTTTGACAGTAACATAATATTTACGCATTTGAGCAGTGTAGTCTACTTGAAATTTATGTTCCGCTAAACTCATCGAGAGCCGTTTCGGGCCTCGAAACCAAAACCATGAATTAATCTTTTTACCTTGTTCCCCTCACATTCAAAAGCCTGCTCACACCTACTAGTACGTACCAAACCTGAATGTCTTCCCACTATGCAGGTATTAGTACTAGTGCTAGTACTTTGGTTATAAAAAGGGAAACTACCTAACCGAAAATTACTCTACCTTTCCTCCTCATAAGTGCTTCTTCTTCGTCCGTCCTTGCCATGGCCGGTGAGCAGAGCTCTAGGTCGAGAACTACTCGTAACAAGGGAGCGGCAACCAAGGCTGCGAAAAAAAGAGAGGGCTCGCCGCCATGCAGAGACCTCGAAAGATCTCTCACGGGCAGGGGATGGCTCCCAGGAGCGCCCTAGCCGTGGAGGCGAACATGCCGAGTCGGCGGCGCTGGAGTCGTTATCCCTCGATGGCATGCTCGATCAGCTCAATAAGCACCTCAATAAGCAGAAGGAGTTCATCCAAGGCTTGGTAGACTTGCTGAAGGAGAGCCTCGACGACATGCCCGCTGAGCTCAATAAGCAGGGGGAGTTGACCGCCGGCTTGGTGATGCTGCTGAAGAAGAGCATTGCCTTGGAGAAGAAGGAGACCGGTGAAATCCTGCGACTTCAGGAGGACAAGGCAAAGCTCTGCCATGAGATCAACCTGTTGAAGGAGAAGAATGTAGGCTGGAAGAAGCTGCATGAGAATAGAGTTCCTCGATGAAGAGGCTATAGGCCCTCCTCACGGAACAGAAGGAGGAGTTAGAGAAGCTCCGCATCAAGCACCAGGCTACTGTCAAGGTACGTAATGCGGCCGTGGAACAGATGATGAAGGCTCGCGTCGAGAAATCCCGCATCATGGACAGAATGAAGAAGATGGCGGAGGAGACGTGCAAGGAGATGGAGGTCATGGAGGCGATGAAGAAGTAGTTACGACTCCGCGGCGAATTAGATCATTCGGGGTGATAATCTTCCTTCTTCTTTTGCTCCCATGTTTCATCTTTTGCTTCGGGTGTTTCGCCGCACGTGTCACGTTCTCTGCGAGGCATAAATAGAACAATGCTTTTTTTGAGGGAATGAAAAGAACAATGCTGACAATGAGATGACTAGCAAATTAGATCATTTTTTATCGCCATATGGTACTGGGGTGCCGTGTTTCGTGCTCCTCCGTCGTAGTACTACTCCAGTGGAAAACTTGAGTATACCACACGGTTCTTTGCTCCTCATCAGGTCGTCGGCGCATTTATACGAGCAGTCAAATCACAAGGCCCCGCCTTCTAGCAGTAATGAGCCGCCAAATCACAAAGGCCCTCGCCTCTCGTGAAACCGACCAAGCTAGACTGCCCTGCCGTCTAGCCTTTTAAAATATGTATACTTTTATACAGTAGTAGTATCGACGGATTGCGCCATGGAGCAAAACTTGAAATTAAAAAAAAGGTGGTACATATAGAGAGAGCTCGTCACCAAATTATGCATATAGTACTATTAAAAAGGCTAGTCACAATAATGGTGTCCAGCACAACCCACCCCTCAAATAAAACTAAGCATCCTGGAATTCTTTGACAAATCTAAGCACCCTGAAATTCTTTGACAACTAAACTGCTAGCTATATGATGTTGGCCATATATATTGTATGTATATAATGTGAAGAAACGAGTGGTAGTACTATACCAACTAAAAGATGAAATGTAAGAAATACTAGTATGTACGTACTGAAGAGTTAAAGTAACGAGAAGAAACATAACATAGTTTTGCTGGGGGCTCAACACAACACACCCCTCAAATTAAATTAAGCACACCTGAAATTAAACTTTGCAACTATTCCGGTAGACACTGCATTAGAACCACCATGAGCAACGACACTGCCACCTTACTCAGAGTCCTCGTCCACGTCCTCGACTTCGTCCTTATCCCTCTTCCTCTTGGCCGATACTTCTTTGCTTGAACCGCACACTTGGCTCTTGCTCTTCATCCAACCCTTGTAGATACTGAAACAAAGGTAGCCATCCATTGTAGTGTAGTGGATGTGGTCTATATCTAGTACATTCCGCTGCCATGCATAACGATGAAACGTGTATGGAGGTTTCTCCAGTTTACCGTACGAAGGATGAACCATGGCTCCTGCCAGGGTCAGCATTGAAGGCTGACGAGAGTACACCAGCCGATTCTTTTTAGGTCGAAGGTGTTGCCTACAATGAGGCCTATCCGACCCAGGACTTCTTTGTCATTACCAAAGTCTACAGTAACGAATTTGACTAGGTTGCTCTCGAGGAAGTCCTTAAAATCTAGGCATTCAACGTTGGAATGGCATATGTGGTAGGCCAAGCATAAGTCATGCACGCAAACCTGGACCACGGTGGGCTTCTTCCTCTCTTCGTCCTTTAGATCCTTATCTCGTCCCAGGACTGTGGTGTACTCAACATCTAGCCCAGCGACCCACTCATCATCTGAGTTTTCGAACATGCGTCTGAAGCGAGAAAGGCATCCTTTGACCGTCGCGGAAGAACGGGTGTAGATGACGTCAAACTCATCGCCGATGATGGTTCTAACCTTGTACTCACCGCCGATCGTGGAGATTTGGGACGCCATGGATTTGGGAGGAGGGTTAGGATTAGTGGAACTACCGTAATGTGAAAGGACGAGACGACTAGGAGCGAACCGTCATAGTATTGAAGGACGTGCGGGGACGAGTAGGAGTGAACTGCCAGCATGCGAACGGCAGGGTAGTGGCTTTCCATTCTCCTGTGATACGGGCTTTCGAGAGCCCTTGGATCTGAGATCGAACGGTTGCATGGCGTGATTCTAGACCTATGGGTGAATATCCTATCCTGGAGGGTTATTCTGCAAATTTTCAGCAACTTAGCATGCGATCATTTGATCTCAGATCCAAGGGCTGCCAGCAACCCGTATCATGGTCGCGCCTACCATGACCGTCGCGTCGCTCGCGCCCTTGGAGATTTAACACATTGCTTTAGGCTATCTGATGTTGGCATTTCATACATAGTCATCACTTAGTCACTCATACTACAACAAGGTTTGCTATAAGTTTATTTATTTTTTTTACTTCTCTCTATCTCTTTGTATGGAGTATCTCACTGGTTGGAAAGGCATGCAAATTCCCAAACCGCTTCCTACACCCTGAATCAAATTTTTTGCCTAACAAGTTGTGCCGTGCAATTGGAATTCCAACTTGAATACTACTACTAGTAGGAGTACCAGGGGCCAGTTCTTTTAGGCTTCTAGATTAGTAATCCCATAACTAATACCTCCGTCCTGGTTTATTGGTCCCCATTGTAATTTGTATCAAATTTTGATCATAAATTTAACTAATGAAATGTTAGTGCATGTCACATGCACTAACATTTTATCTGTTAAATCTTTTGTCAAAATTTAGCACAAATTACAATGGTGAGGAATAAACCAGGACGGAGGTACTGTACTACTAGTACTAGTTTAGAAGCCCAAATAAATGAGTGAGGTGCCTTATTGTTAGACTAGCGACAATGGGAGTAACTTCAGCAGTAACATCGAGTCCAACTCAACAAATTTTCTTATGTGGCAATGAGTTAATGAGGGGAGAGGTAGTTACAGTAACTTAGCTAGTTACTATAACATCACATGTTCCCAATGCAATATGAGTCTATAACCTAATAAATGAAGCTTTGCATGTTACCACACTTATGTTACTATCCACTCTGAAGGTAGTAACATAGTCTAGGGATTTGTGTATGTTACTAGTGCATGTTACTATGCATTGTGGCTAGTCTTAGGCCCTTCCCAGTGCTCCACTGTGTACAGGTGCTAAGGGTGCCACATAGGCAAGAAAATGATGTGGCAAAGCAATTAAAGAAGAGAGAGAGCATTAGGGTGACCCTAGGAGGAAACGGTGCTAAGTGCGTGAACCTATGCAAAATGACTATCAACCAATGAATGATGGAGTTTGATTGTTAAACAATTCAATGAGGGAGGCTTAGCTACAAAAGCTAAGAACTAATGCACTAGGGAGACTAGTTGCTAAGGTTTTAAATGCGCTTAGCACCTCACGTAAGCACCAATGCATTGGAAGCAGCCTTACTCTCCACAATGACTAGTCTTATGGGAAAAGCTAGGGAAGCCGACAAAAGAACTGGCCCTAGGAGTAGTAGCTAGGGATTGAGTGTGCGAGATGAACCGGAGAAAGTAAATGCAGAGAGATGAAATGCAAAAAAGACGGAGGGATGCGATGGTTGCTTGTCTGTTTATTTTACCAAGCCACTTATTACTGGGAGTGGTTGGGTTTTGTCATATGATGGCTTTACTGCCGCGCCACGAGCGGGGTGAGAGGTGAGACTCCCGTGCAACGCCGCCCTCTACACTAGTACTACTACATCGGTCGTGGTTTATCACCCATTGAATTTGACTGAAGATTTATCTGACAAAATGTTAGTGCATGTCAACAAAAACAATATCGTATTTGAACATAGTTTTCAATGATATAATTTTAGGTGACATACATCATCATTTATCGTACTATACATAATGTTAGTTCAATTTATGGTCGTACTAATCTATAGTAGTAAGGTGCCCGTGCGTTACACGGAAGAGTGAAATGCATTGATCGGGGAGTTATTTATTTTGACAAAGGATGTGGGGGTCATCTCATGTGTAACATGTATCGATAGGTTTCTTCGGATATTATTTCATCTCTAGAGCTCAGAAGCATCCGGGTGAAATAGATAAAAAAGTATCTTTTGCAAACAAAAGCGTTCAACTGTTCAACCTGCATTCAAAACTTGTGAAGAAATAACTCCTATTGTGCTTTGCAGGAAATGGTTCATCATAAGTCTTTCACCAGTACTGTAGTAAAAATTCATACATGGAAGATTCTAGACTAAACCATAAATGGATACACTTTTATTCATGCGCGATACTCCAATAGTGCAAGATCATGCATGGAAGTCTCCACATGCTTAGACAGCGGATTACATTGAGCGAAGACTAATGATCAACATTTAACTTAGTAATGTAGATGTCCAGGTGAACATCCTTGGAGTCCCCATGCACATTGTTGGGGGTCAAATAATACCATGCGTCTTCCATGTCCACATCGGCGGGAAGGTCCCAGCTCGGCAGAGTCCAAGTCAGCCTGACGTAGCCAGTGTCACCGCCCATGTACATCCGAGGGGTAGTAATAGTGAGCACGCACCCGTACACCGGCCTCATGTGAGTGTCAGCATCAGTGGCGTCGCCCCTAACACACACTACAGAGATGTGGCGGCGGCCTGCGCGGGCCTCGCCGATGGCCACGATCAAGAGGAAGACGCTGCCATCCTCCTCTGAGACTAGCAGGCGGCATTGATCCTCCAGTGACTCCGGCACGGTGAACGGGTAGCACGTCTCGTACTTGATGTTGTTCGCCAAGGTCCAGTAGTGATCGCCGCACGCCTGCGTCAGGTGATGCACGATGTCCGCCTGCGAGCCCCAAAACGGCAACGGGCACTCATAGCAGTAGACGAAGGGCTCCATGGAGGCATCGACCAGGCCATCCATGAAACGGGAGTGGCTGTAGGGGACGTTCCGCCAGTTGAATATATGAGCAAGTTACTACAAGATTTACTACAAAATAAATCATGACGGCTATAACAGAGATTAAACTAATGATGCAGACTATCATAGTAGATGAACAAATCGAGTCTAGGACACAGACTAGAAACATGAATTCTACCACGATTTCGAACAAGAAGGACAGAAACACATACGGCGCATCGGGATCAGCACCAATGGTGTTGAGGTTGTCGCCCATGTCGTTGAGGAAGAGGTTGCCGAGGTCGGGGAAGAAGTCGTCGTCGGTGAAGTCGTCGCTGCTAGCAGTCGCGAGAGTGCACTCCCCAAATGTCAACAGCACCCGCCGAATGGAGCGCAGGAGGGAGTGGCTGTAGGGGACGTTGCGGCCGCCGAATGGAGTGCATGAGTAGCCCATGAAGCAGTAGATGGTGCTCCTCCCTAGTCTATATTCTTATCTCTATCTTTACTACTCTTCTTTATTTTTTATAATATACTAGTAGTAGTTGTCAAATCGAATAGTACTGCCCCGTCCACTGCACGCTCGGCTGAACACGCCTCCTCGCCTCCATCAAACCCCTCCGTTAAACCCGCACGCAAACCGAGAAACCTACTCTGGACCGTGGGAGGAAATTTCCGGTTGCTATTGGAGAATAATAGAGTCACGCCCATTCCATTTGATTTAATTGCGTGTATGGTTCTCCCTCTACAAAAAGTTAATTGCATCCTTAATCTTGTATTCTAAGTACTCTGTGGGTTCCACAGTCAGTACAGTGTACATGACTTGTAGGCTAGCTACAGATTCGTACATAAAGTTAAAAAGAAACAAATCCATGACTTGCAGGGTTGGAGTTAGCACCGGTGGCGGTTCGTAGTCGTTCCACACTCAGGCATTGAAGTTTGTAACTATTTTAGATTAGAACATACTACTCCTCCAGTGCTAGTAGTAGAGCAGAGTCCTACTCCACTATACTACTCTACTCAAGCAAGTTAGGGCATAGTAGCAGGTACTGTAGGGAGTACCAGTACTATGATCACTTAAGCAAGTTGTCTGACTTTGATATGACCCTACACTGCTGGTATGTGTCTCGTAAGTCAAGCGGCGTGCTGTAGTCATCATCACCTGTCCACTTCCCGCAGCACATATTCGCTTCACCATATTTGTCCGCTCTTCCATCCCCGCTAAGGCGCCTCCCCCCATCGTCCGAAACCCAACCACTAACAATGGCAGAACCGAGCAGCATCCGCCGAAAGAGTGGCTGGAAATCGCTCCCCACAAAGGTAATGAAGCTCATTGTTTCGCGTGTGGACAATCTCAGTACCATGTCGCTCGCCACGTGCTTGTCGGGGCTGTACCGTTTACTCAAAGCCCTCAGGCCGGAGCTTTTTAAGCCAGGTCCTTGCTTGCTGATGCCACCTGATCTTCAGAAACGGCATGTCACACAGCATAACGATTGTAGGGTAGCAAGCATCAACCCCCTTGACTGCGATCTGATCCCCGTCACCCTCAACTACATTAACCGTATGTACTGGGTCGGCATGAACACGTCTTGCACGGTGCTCGTCGATGGTCACGGCAGTTGGATGCTCGTGGAGGTCTACACCCGGCGATTAATCCCCCTTCCTTCGATTAACACTGCACTGCTTTGGCACCGCGGCCCAGAATACTCGGAATCTTAAAGTAGCCAACATGATACCAAGTTTCATTTGCTCAAGGTTGTAATATGCCAAGTGCCCACAAGATCTGCGAATTATAAAGACTTCAGGCTAATTGCCTTCTTCAACTGCGGTCTCACCTATCTGATAGATCACTGCGGTAAGTGGATAAATCTGCACGTCCATCGCAGGATCATACATCCTCCATGGTTCTCTGATGCCATTGAACACAAGGGCTTCATTTACGCTGTCGACTCCTTCTATGGCTGGACGTATTGCTGGCCTGCTCCAGTCATCTCTACAAACGGTTGTTACAGCAGTATGTTACTTTCCTATGATATCATGATGGCTTGCTTATATTACTGTCAACATTTACTGAAAAAATATTCATGCTCATAACATGCTGTTCTTAAGAATGACTAAATCAAGAGCCCTTTTTTATTTGACTCCAACTTGATATGATGTTGTAGGCCGCCTGGTGTCCCTACCCTTCCTAATCCCAGAACCTTTCAAAGAAAGGCGGCATGGCACTTGCAGGTAGTTCCTGGCTCGATTAGACGACGGTGAACGATTGATGATCGTTCGCACGTACCGGATGTGTTGTTTTGCGGAATACAATCACAATCACTGCAAGGTCTTTGAGCAGGATCCCAACTTCTCTAGGCCTTCAGGAATTTTTGACTGGAGGCTAGTAAGTAGCCTTGGTACATGCTCTCTTTTTGTCGGACTGAATTATCCGTTTAACCAGGAGATAACCGACGGCAAGGATCATGATGGCAGCGCGGTTTCGTTCATCAGGCAAAACTGTGTGTACATAGCGTACCATGCGTCTCTGCATGCACCATACCCTGATATGTGCAGCCACGCTCTACAGCCCAAAGTAGGAGAGAGGGTCTCAAGTATCAGACTTCGACTTGCTGGCTAGAGTTTCCCCCGTCAGGCACCCATCTGGTTCAAGCCGTCAGCCAATCTCCACAACTTAATAAATAGTAACGTCTAACTGAGACAGTTAGTTAGATGCATACACTTGGTGTAGTAGGATCTTTATTTAGTTTGATGCATACACTTGTTCTTTTTTGGTAGCCCTTTTGTAATGATGGTTGACATTTGGTTTGGAAGAGAGAGTTGTGTCTTCACTCTTCTGGCCTGCTTACTGCTTCTGTTGCACCCCTAGCCCTGGTTGCTGTTGCTTCTACTTTCAATGTACAATCAATAGTATATTGCATCTGTTGGTTGAATAAATGTGTTGTTAGACCGACAAACACATTGTTTTGGAAGTCGTTGCACGGTTCGATCCTTTAGTGCCCCGTACCGTACATAGCGCATACTATTTTTCTTACGGAACACATTTTCCACTTGTTGATAACATGCAGCCCACTGATGAAGGCCCAATAGAGAAGCCCATAATTAACTGGAAGGGAGGATCTCACATGAATCCGGCCCAGGTACATGCTCATGGTCCCCTAAACATAAATAAGTAAATAAATAAATAAAGCTAAACGCTCATGCACCAGTTTTTTGGGAAAATAGGTAGCCCAATATTTCTTTTTGAAGAATACCCAAGCTAGGCCTATTTGTTTTCTTCGAATTAGTGGGCTGCAAATCTTTCAAGACAAGGAGGGATGCATTCCGGCCTGGCCAAAGAGTATGGTCAATGTCTGTTAAAAGTAATATCAAAAGGGGTTGAAAATTCCAAAAAAAACTATAGCAAATGGGATATTAGTTTCTTTTTTTATTTTTGTTCTTCACTGATATCTTATACGTATTTCATTGGATTTAACATGACATAGTACTAATTTATTTTTAAATTTGTTTTAGTATGGCTATTAATTTTTGGATTAAGATATTTCGTTCCCCAGCAAAAAATTGCGAATTTTCAAAATTTCCCACATATTTAGTTAATTTTTTGACCCTGGTACTGACCAGAAAATGGCCAGCAATTCTAAAAATGGAAAACGGGCAGCAATAATTTCCATATGAATTAAAAAATGAGTAAAAATTATAAAATTAATAGCAAATGGGCTGTACACGCCATAGATTTCGAGGCTGACTTGTTTATGCAAGGCTTTGTCAGTGAACACATGATTCTAGCAGCAGTGACTGTTGGATGTCCATCCAACGGCTGACGTGCTTCTTCAATCTCTGATCTTCCTGCTCCAGCCACCTAAACTAGCGCCGGCGGGACTGCCTGCTCCCTCCTCTTGTGGCCCGCTGTGATGCCGTGCAGGCTTCCCTGGCCCACCCTACTCCCTCCGCTGGCCTGGCCGCGCGCAATCAACTGCCTCCTTATTACGCGAAAAAAATGATTACTCCCACTGACATCTGGGGCGCACCGGTTGGGAGGCTGACCTGTGGGCCTACTAAGTTGACGCATATGCAGGGCTTGTCAACTTAGTCAGCAAATGATTCTAGTAGCAGTAACTATTGGATTTGAATCGAACGGTCCTGCTGCTTCTTCAATCGCTCCTCTTCTTGCACCAGCTGCCCAAACCAGCGCCGGGGAGACCGCCTTCTCCTGCCTCCAGTGGCTGGCTGTGTTGCTGTTGAGGCCTCATCGCCCCCTACGACTCCCACCGCTAGCTAGGCCCTGCGGCGACGACAGCCTCACACCGCAGCCGAACCAGTGAACCCTCGTACTCCTCTCCGTGTTGGCATCCACTGCCGCGTCTTCCCTGGCTCCGCGTCATCCACTTCCTAGGCCTTGCCGTCGTCCACCGCCTTGGTGCTCTCGGTGCGGCGTGGTCAATGTGGTCAACGACATTCCATCGGAAGAGTATTGTACGTGGAGAGGCTGACTGCTGGGTCCACGGCCACAACCCAGTTTTTTATGATTTGCCAAGTAAGTCTCTTTGTCAGGCCTGTTAGGCTGCAAATCTTTCAAGACGAGGAGAGCTTTCATTCGGCTGGCCGAGAAAATGGCCCATCAGTAATGAAAAATGGGTTGTACATTTTTAAAACACATGAAACCGGCAATTAGTTTCGAATATCTTTTTTTCATTTAAAGATTTTAAATTACATTAATTTTTATGCGTGGAGAATTTGTTGGATTTTATATTGAAATACATTTATTTTTAAAATCAGTTTGAATGTGAGTCGAAATTTCGGGATTAAAAACAGTTTGGACCGCACCGAAATATGCAAAATTTCGTATTATTTTTTAACCGTGGCCACAATATGGGCTGTAATGCTAACAAAAAGAATATGGGCTCAAAACAAAACCTTAAGAATTAGCAAATGGGCTTTAAATTATTAGATAATGGCAGATGGGTTGTATGCTATTTTCCACAGATTTGAAGCTTTCCTAAAAAAAAGGTTGACGCACAAGCAGTAACTATTGGATGTCCATCCAACGGCCGTCGTGCTTCTTCAATCTCTGCTCTTCCTGCTCCAGCCGCCCAAACAAGCGCCGGCGGGACTGCCTGCTCCCTCCTCCCCGCGGCCGGCTGTGCTGCCGCGCAGGCCTCACCGCCCCACCGTACTCCCTTCGCTGGCCTAGGCATCCCTCTACTCACCCACACCTGCTGTTATTCTCCGGCGACGGCAGACGAACCAGTAAACCCTCGTACAGTCGTACTCCCCTCCGCATGGGAAACAACTGCCGAGTCTTCCCTGCCTCCGTGTCATTCCCTTCCTAGGCCTCGCCGTCGTCCACCGCCCTGGTGCTCTCGGCGCGGCCTGGTCAACATGGTCAACGACCGACATGCATCTGAAGTGGACTGTATGTGGAGAGGTCGACAGCTGGGTGCATGGCCACACGCAAGGAAATGCCTCCTTATTACGCGCAAAATAATGATTCCTCCACCTGACATCAGGGACCCACCGAAAGGGCCTTTGTATTTCACGAAAAAAATGTTATCGCCGCTGACAGCTCAGACCCACCAGCTATATCTTCACACGCAAGGAAGTGCCTCCTTATTACGCACAAAAAAATGAATACTCCCCCTGTTATCTAGGACCCAGTATAGTGGCAGGCTGACTTGTGGGCCTAGTAAGTTGACGGGGACGGAGGGCTTTTTCAACTTAGTCAATATGCATGATTCTAGCTCCAGTGACCGTACGATGTCCATCCAACGGCCGTAGTGCTTCTTCAACCTCTGGTCTTCTTGCTCCCGCCGCCCAAACCAGCGCCGGTCGTGCCTCGTGCTCCTGCCTCCCGTGGCCGGCTGCGATGCGGCAGAGGACTCACCGCCCCCTACTACTCCCACCGCTGGCCAGGCCATCCCTCTACTCACCCACCAGCTACATCTTCGCACACAAGGAGGTGCCTCCGGGCAAAAAAAACGATTTGCCCCCCTGACTGCTCGGACCCACCAGCTACATCTTCGCACGCAAGGAATTGCCTGACAGTCAGGACCCACCTTATCGAAGCATACGTAGTGTTGCCATTCTGGTCGCGAACGTGTACGTACATACTAGTCGATGTAGAGGCGCGCACGCATTGTAGTAGAGGCGCGCACATAGCATGTACACGTACGTATAACGGCCAGGGTGCAAGAAAGAAAATACTGCCACGTACGTACATACGGGCGGGGTCTCGAACGCCTACTCGCACATACGTACGGCCAGGGCTCGTGTACATGGCTGGGTCGGAACAGAGAAACCGCGTCATCGTCGTGTTCATGGGGAGGCAACGGAATATGTCGTGTTCATGGGGAGGCAACAGAACGCGTTGTGTTCATCGGGAGGCAACGAAATGCGTGGGAGCCAACCGGCTTGGACGGAATAGGTGATGGAAACGAGTCCTGGCATACCGCAGAATGGAGGAAACAACCTTGTGTTCGACCGGCCATGTTCGAAACGGGATCCTGTTCATCGGGAGGTGTGTGGCATACCGCAAAACAGAGGAAACGGACCTCCTACGGTCGAAACGGGGGTCCTGTTGATCGGGAGGGGTGTGGCGTACCGCAAAACGGATGAAATAGATTTGTGTTGGAGCGCTACGGTCCAAACGGGGGTCCTGTTCATCGGGAGGGGTGTGGCGTACCGCAAAACGGGACTCCACGGGATACTGTTCATCTCCGCCGTCGACCTCCTGCAGCCCCCACGGGCTACCATCGACCTCCTCCAGCCTCCACGGGCTCCTGTTCATCCAGCCTCCACCATGTGCTACTCCATCGGCTACTGTTCAACCACCCCTCCACGGGCACCCCTCCACCGTCTACTGTTCATCCAACCATCCACGGGGTCGTCATTTTCATCCAGCCCTCCACACCACGGGGCCCTTTTCATCAAGAGGCAACGCCACCACTCACTGTCCCGCCCCCCCGCAAAGCTCATTGTTCATCCAGAGAGGCAGCATCGATCGACTTCAGTTAGCAGCAGTAGTGAAGGAATCGCTCGATCGGGTTCAGTTAACAGCCATCGATCGATCGCTCGGGTTCAATAACGCGTAGCCTGCAGTGCAATCGCTCGGGTTCAGTTAGAGCCCAACGCCTCGCTCGAGTTCAGTTAGAGCCAACACCTCGCACATACGCGCGTACGTGTACGAGAGAAACGTGCATCGCTCGGCCCCCGACCACCCACTGTAACCGGGAACTCCCCGAAATTTTCCTCGCCTTCGCTTCTACCACGGTTTTTTCCGTCATGGACGGCCCAAAGAATGTCATGCAGCTGCGTCTCCAGCCCGCCCAGGACAAAAAGCCCATTTTCTGTTATGATTTTTTGTAATAGAAGTAGGAGCCCACCACATCTATGATGATACCGAGTTTTGTCACAATTATTGTCATAGAAGTGTCATAAGTATGACATAATTTTTTTTCGTTCGGCCCAAAATGTCATGGATGTGTCTTTTTTTGTAGTGTATGGAAGACAAGAATATCAAGCTCATCAACGTGGTCCTGGTGATGTTAGTTCGCCAGATTGTTCCTTGTCAACATAGGGCCTGCAATCTATGGGAATTCGACCCGACCAAGCACCGGACTCTACTAAGGCTCTTCAGCTCATCACACGAAGACATTTGGAAAGTGCTCTTCAAGTCTGGCAAATCATGACTGGATTTAGCCGAGGTCCGCGGGTATCAACTGTCCTGATCCGTGAGTTCGGTAAGTATTCGTATGTTGGCAAGTTTATATGCTTTATCTACATAATCCAAGGGAAACGCTCAATGTATTTTCCCGTGACTTTCCTAGGGCTGGACGAAGGTAGGGCGGACCTACTGCCCGGCCCCGCTGCCAGAAGAACAGGTCGGTCCGCTTCTGGCGAAGATGCTAGTCCCGGCGCCTTACAAGGCGCCGAAGAAGAAAACCGAGAAAGAGGCCAAAAGGACCAGGGGCGGCCTTCATCGCCCAGGCACTTCGGACATGGTATCTGAAGACTCTGAAGCCTGCTCTTCCTCCAAAGAGGATGAGGAAGAGGAGGAAAGCCGATCCCCCCAGCGAGGGGAGAAAGAAAAGGGTGGCCTGCACACACTTGGAGGCTGAATCGCCTAAGAAGGGAAAAACTCCCTTTCTGGAGGAATCCGCCACAGCCAACGACAGCAGCCCGGAGTGGGATCCTAGGGTCCAGCCCTTGGTGAAATCGTGAGTATATAAAACCTGGACACGTTTGTGTATCCATACTCACCAGCATATAATGTTTAACCGCATTGGGTGATGCTTTTTTGCAGTCTGGCCAGGTCCCGCACCGAACAATCCTCATCGGAGGATTTACTAGGTTCAGATGCTATGGACAGCGGGACACCCCCAAAGACCCCCTCCCCAAAACATGTGAACGACACCGAGGCCACGTCCCAGAGGGACCCAGGCCGAGGAGGGGGTGAGGAGACCGTCAAGGCGGCGCCAGGGGGTCAAACCTCGGCAGCCAGACATACGGGAGAAAAGTCTCCCATGGACACCGACGGCCAGGGCTATCTTGAATTCGGCCCCCAGTCGGACACAATTCCGGAGACCGACATGGCTCCGGAATCAGGCAGGCAGCCTCCCTTGACAGGAGGGGTGCGCCTGTTCCACCGGCAACCTCTACCCAACTAGAGGTGCGGGATACCTTATCAGCAGCACTGAAGAGCGCCTCCATCATTGAAGAATATTGTGCCCTTATGGGTGCGGTGATTGAGAAGATTCAATCCACTGAGAGCAGGCTGAATGAAGCCCGCATCAGCCTTATAACGGGCTTTGAGGTATGTTTTGAGGTATCAGAGAGTGTCATGGTATAGATAGCAGCCCCTGATACACTGTTCGGTGTTTGAAAGAAAGAACCGGACAGAGGATCAAACATATGTTCTAAGGAGACTTACCTTATGGCACCTCTCCCTCTTTTATTATTTATTTTTATAAGCAGGCGTCTATAGTGACTACCGCTTCTCATACTGCGGAAGTCTCCGGACTGAAGCAGAGTCTGGAGCGGGCCGAAGAAGAACTTGGCCAGGTGAAAAAGTAGTTGGAGGATAACCAAGGTATACAAAAACCTTTTTCGCATTCAGCACGAATGAATAATTGAGTATGATGAAATTTTTTCATGATGTGCTCCAGGGGCGACGGCTGAAGTTGAGGCTCTTAAGAAGGCGGTGGCCGAAGCCGAGAAGAAGGCAGCCGTAGAGTAGGCTCTTCATGAAAAGCACGAGGCCAGGGTTATTCAAGTTGAGCAAGACCTTCAAGAAGCCGTGAAGAAATGCAAGACCTTGGAGCAGAGTTTAACGGAGAAAGAATCCGAACTCACCAAGGCTCGTCAAGCCACACAAGATGCCCGGGGCGAAGCCTAAGGCGCCCTGCAGGAAATCCATGAGGCGAGAAAGATCGCGGTGGGTAAGGCTTTTTCTATGCAAAGCGGATATTTGAAGGGAGAAAATCACGTGACTAATTTGAATTAGGACTTCTCCAAGGGTGTTTGCGGAGCTACCGTGCATCGTATCTGGTGCCACACAATTCTACCGAGCCGAAGAAAGGAGCACTGCAGAGAAGCTCTTCTGGTCGCAGTATCTGGCGCCAGAGTATCCAGTGCCCTTTGACGATCAACTGAAGTAGCTGATCGAACTGCATAAGGCGGCTGAACTAGCCATGAAGGATTTAATTATCTGGCTATGGCCTGCCAAGCCAATTCCCAGCATCTACTTTGGGCTCGTGAAGCGGCTTGTAAGTGCCTGCCCTCGACTTGAAGTCGTCAAGCGGTTGGTCTGTATGGAGGGTGTGTGAATGGCCTTCGCCTGCGTAAAGGTGCACTAGGGGAATATGGTTGCTGAAAAGCTGATGACCGAAGGACTGCCTACGGGGAAGGAGCATCGCAAGCCCGAGTTATATTATGATAGTGTCCTGAAAGGATGCCGCCTTGTAGCGGAGCAATGTGCCAAGGATATTATATTCCCCTGAATACCTTCATGCTATCCCATGTAGTGTTGAACAAGGTCATTTAAATGCTATAATGCCTGTTATTTGAAAATTTTACCTCATCTGCGGCCGTTTTATATATTAAGCCTGATAGTTGGCCAGTCGTCGGCTTCTGCCCCCACGTAGAAAATACGGGGGTGTTTGGGATAAACCTGAGCACTCTTTGCCCCAGTTTTGGGTCTGTGAAGGAGGTGTTCAGCGCAACAAACCAGGCAATCGGACTATATGGCTTTATCACCCTCACTTAGCCATAGGAGTTTGACAAAAGAAAGGTAGGCGCAGCCCCTGGTGTTCGGAAGACTGCACTAGGGGCTCTATAAGCACCTGATCGGAAGAGAAAGCCGATCCATCGCATGCTGCATTAGTTATCGCATAATGCGGAAGAAATCCTTAAAGAATTTGTAACCTCTCGAACAGCTGACCAGCTCTCGCGGTATCATGATAGTCAGTTTTCGGCTTTCTCTACTCAGGCGCTCGTCCTAAAGAACCGGGACGCAATCATAGTAGTTCTCCCTTTACTACCCTAGCCGATATAGCGGAACATAGGGTAGCAAGCACAGGAGCTGGGCAACCCAACTATTGACCAAAGACATGATTCAGAGCCGATGCATATAATGCTATAAGTTCAGGGTGCCAAACGACCGTGAAGGTATTCGGACTTTATTGCCATATTATGGGTACAACGAGGCCCCTGGCATATTAAGGCATATCATAATGTACCGATGCCATTGGATAAAGGATATCAATAAGAGAGAACATTAAGTAAGCGTTATATAAAGCGACATGTTGTAATTGAATAATACGTCGATGCGTAAAAGTACAAGTAGCATGATGAAAAGAAATATGACTTCAGAACCTGCTGAGACCAGGGGAGAGAAGCTGTGTGCGGGTCCGGATAATAATCGGATGGTCATCAAGGGGAATACCTAAGGGTTCCCTTATGCGTCCGAGCTTTTTCCCTCCTTGGTATGTTCGTCCCTACATGGGTCTGGTTGCCATGTCGCCATTGATGGCCTATACAAAAGCGGACCTGCAAGGAAAGTGCAAAAAAAATTTGTGTGCCACGGAGTGGTTAAGCCGCAATGTGTGGCCTAACCTGGCTTTGCCTCCGCATACCGCTGGAGTGATTAATTGAGCTCTTGACGAGTTGCGCTATCCTGTTGCAGAGTAGTTCGGATTTGTTGGCTTTTCGGGAACAGGGGTACCCAGAATTGCCTGCCTGCGGCCTGCGGCGTGGCTCAAGGAGTGGCCCAGTATGGCCCATCTTCATCAACACATGTTCAAGACCCTCGCGAGGGACCAAGCCTCACGTGGCAGACGACAGGAGCCTTCCTCGGGCGGAGAGATCAAGGCGGGGTACCTCACGAGGTGCCCGTGACGCAAGCCATGACGACTGAAGCCAGGCGGGCGCCAGGCGAGCGCCGGCCTTCGCAGAGTCCTTGTTTCCTCTTTGGTGCAAAGGGGGCAAGCACAGGCAAGAGTATCAAGCAAAGGCAACCATTTTGGTGCAACAAGACCAAGACCAGCAGAACAGCAGGATGGAGGTCATCGTGGAGCCCAAGCCGGCGTCACCGTCAGAGTCTTTGGCAGGCGAGGACCGACTTTAGTTAGGAAAAATTTACTAGATGTTCCCCTTCAAAATGGCCAATTGTTGGTGCCCTTCCCGCTCAATATTTGGGAAGAGGACGAAGGCCTCGCTCTATAAATAGGACTAGCCGCCACAGCAGAGGCAGCTGATAAAGAGCCACCCCGCAGCTAGAAACCAACTAGAGATCCAGATTTTGGGTAGACTAGAGAGAGAGAGGCGACTGAACTCACCCAAGCAGTTCATCGCACCAGCCAAGAAAAGCCCCTCGCGAGGCTGCTCTTCCCTTGTATTATTCATCATCAGCCCCTGAGGCAATCCACCACACCACAAACTAGAGTAGGGTATTACACCACAATGGTGGCCCGAACTAGTATAAACCTCGTGTCCCTTGTGTTGTTCTTTGTGTAGTTTAGATCCTTGTGAGGAGATGAGACGTGGGTAGGCAGTAGGTGTGATCTCCGTGTGCACCCCAGAGTTTGAACCATGAGGGTCTGCCAGAACCCGAAATCTGACATTTGGCGCGCCCGGTAGGGGTGCACCAGAATCTGCCTTCCGTCGACCCGTGTTTCGCCGCCTGTCACATCCATGACAAACGCTCGTCGAGCCCGCGCCGAGCACCGGGCCGCTCTCGACACTCATGTCGCCTAGACGGCCCCCGTCGGCGGGTGCCCCCGCCATTCCCCATCGCCTGTCGTCAATGCTGCCACTGGCCCGGTGGGGAACAAACAGCAGGCATCGTCCCTGCATCCTTCGGTGCGGCGAGGAGGCCGCACCGCCACCCCGGCACTGACTCCAGCCGGTTCCTCGTCCCACGCACGTCGCGCTCCTACGGATGCGCACGCCGCGCTGCTCCTGGCGCGGGAGCTCCTGCACTACCGTCCCGTCGACGACCTCTACGACGAGTGGCTCGCCCGCATCACCGAGCTCGTCAGCGCCGCTGGGGGCTCCCCTGCGCCATCCCTCTCGCTGCCCTGCGCGGGCGACTAAGCTCCGGGGTGCCTCAGCCACCTCCACTTCAAGAAGGCGCCTTGGCGCCAAGGCGCGTGGCCCCTAGACGGAACCCACTTCGTCCGGCGCCAGCACAGCAAGAGAAGAGCTGCCAAGAGATCCCTCGTCCCCAAGAAGCTGCCCCTGTGCTCTCCACACCAGCCCGGCATGAACGTGCTCCTGCTTCAGCGTGCCAAGACCCCATGCTGCACCTGGCGGCAGCGCACAGAGACTTCCAAGATCAAGCTCTCCGTCACCAAAGGCCTCCTGCGGCCACTGTAGGCTGCCGTGCCTTCACCGCCGAGCTGCGCAGCATGGCCCGGCCGGGTAAGTTCAAGCCAGATCTGCCCCCGCACTACGATGGCATGGCTGACCCTTCGGAGTTCCTCCAGCTCTATGAGCTGGGTATTGAAGCCACCAATGGGGATGAGAAGGTCATGGCGAACTGGTTCCCCAAGGCGCTCAAGGACGGTGCCCGCACCTGGCTCCTAAACCTGGCTCCTGTCACGATCTCCTCCTAGGACAAGATGCGCACCCGCTTCATCGCCAACTTCCAAGGCACCCGCGACCGGCCCCCGGCTATGAGCAACTTGCGCAGCATCAAGCAGCAGCCGGGAGAGACCCTGCAGAAGTTCATCCAGCATTTCAACAACACTCGCCTTAAGATCCCCAGGGTGTGTGAGGAGGCCATCATCTCAGCCTTCTCCGACGGCGTGCGTGACGTCAAGATGAAGGAGGAGCTTGCGATCCAGGAAGACATGTGCACCTCCCTAGAGCTGTTCAATTTGGCGACCAAGTGCGCTAGGGCTGAGGAAGGGTGCCTTTCCCTCCTTGAGCTGCCAGCTGCTGACCTAGAAGAGAAGAAGCCCAAGGTCAAGGACGTGAAGCACAAGGGGGCTGCCGTGCTTGTAGAAGAACTGGACACCAAGCGAGGCAGGGATCAGCCTGAGTCATCCAAGGGCAGCCGGTACTGCGTGTACCATGACCTCCACACCCACAACACCAACGATTGCCAAGAGCTCAGGGCCGTGCGGGACGTGCGTGTCGGCCGACGCCTTGAGCGCAATGACCGGGGCTATGGCCGAGGAGGAGGAAGAGGTGGAGGACGATGGGAAGACCGTGGCCCTCGCCAAGGGTGGCGTGACCGACCTCGCGAGGACCGCTGGCAGGACCAGCCTCACGAGGGAGGTTGGAGAGACCAGCCTCACGAGGGAGGTTGGAGAGAGCAGCCTCGCGAGGATCGCCCACAAGGCAACGCGGGCCTCCCTCCTCTACCACCACAGCCAAGGAGGAATGAAGACCATCATCAGGACGAGGGGGCTGGAGGCTTCCAGGAGCAGCGCGCAATCGCTTGCATCTTAGGCGGCGCTCAGGACCCAGCCTCTCAGCGCATCTTCAAGAAGTTTGCTCGCGAAGTGAATGCAGTCCTCCCAAAGCTCAAGGCCACACGCCCTCTCAGGTGGTCAGTGTGTGCCATCACGTTCAGCTCAGCGGATCAGCTCAAGTGTGCGGCCATAGCCGGAGTCCTCCCGATGCTTTGTTCCCCAATCATCAACAATGTGCAAGTCACCAGGACCCTCATCGATGGAGGAACAGGGCTCAATGTCCTATCCGTCGAGACATTCAACAATCTCCAAGTGCCATACAATCAGCTTCAGCCAACCAAGCCATTCTTAGGAGTCACTGATGGTTCCACGGTTCCGATAGGGCAGGTCCGCCTTCCTGTTACCTTCGGGAAGCGCGGCAACTACCGCACCGAGCTCATTGACTTCGACATCGCGCACATTCGCCTGCCATACAATGCCATCCTCGGGTACCCAGCTCTAGCCAAGTTCATGGCCATAACTCATCACGGCTACAATGTCCTCAAGATGCCAGGAAGCGGTGTAGTCATCACGGTGCCTTGTGAAGAGAGGGATGCTATGTGTTCTCTGGAGCGAGCTTTTCAAGCTGCGTCAATTGAAGACCCGGATCACAAGAGCGGAAGGCTTCCCGAGGCAGTCCCTAAGAAGAAGAAGACATCGCCTGGTCCGAACCCTCGGGAGGCAGGCCCCTCAGGGTCCGCGCCCGTTCAAGGGGCGCCTCCTTCTATCGCATAGAAAGGCGCGCCCGGCGCCCTCCTCGAGCAAGGCTCGGGGGCTCTCTCCCGGAGGGCCATCAGCTTTGCTAAGATCACGAGGGAGGCACTCGGGCACCACTTGGAGGCGAGTTTCAAAGCACGTTTCCCTCAGGAAGGAGCAAGGCAAGGAGGGCCAAACCCTCAGGAGTTCGTCAGCGAGATCATTTAGGAGCTGCAGGAGTCAAGAGTCATGAGTGGCAGCCGCCGCTTACCCGCCGTAGCTCCCCATCCAGGCGAGGATGGTGGGCTGTGCGTCTGCATCGACATACCAGGACTCAACCGAGCCGCCTCTCAGGAGCGCCTCTGGCCCTCAAGCGTGGGACGTTGCGAAGGTCCACCACACAGGTATGTTCGCATGCCTTACAGCCTGCCGAACGCAGCTGCTGTGCATCAGCGCCTCATGAGGAGAATCCTGGATGCTCAAGCGGCCAGGCATTCCACAGTCCTGGCAGAAATGGAGATGGTCCGCGAGGAGCCGCCAGCGCCTCCGGAGCCTCCCGAGGCTCCTGGGCCTGGGGGCTCGTAAAGATCGGCTTCCGCAGCGCACGCCGTCTGCTACTTTAGCATCCCTTCACCTTCAACATCATCAGGTGACATCCTTCGAGTTTCACTTTCAGCTGGGAGCGCCCCCAGGGCTTCATCATTCCCAGGCCGCGTGGGTCCATCCCTGCGGCATGTATCCCTTTGGTTCATGTTTTTAGCTTACTTTATTGGGAGCGCCCCTCGGGCTGCATCATCCCCAAGTCGCTCGGGTCCAACCCAGCGGTGTTCTCCTTTTTCTGCGCCTATCTAAATGGATTTGCTCCTTCATGATTAACGTGCTTGACTTAATCGCCCGCTCGATTGACACCAACTGATGGGGCTGCTCCCTAACAGCACGACGCTTGCGCATGGGTCCGTCCCTGCAATGTCGACAAACCTGAATGGCTGAGCTCTGGCCGCGGCAACCCCGCAAGGCGCCACCTCACCAAGCCTTCAGTGCCTCATCACCCTCCCGGAGCAACCAGCAGCTGGCTGACAACTATAACGACAAACTCTCATTTTTCTTGTGATGAGCTCATAGGATCTCTTTAAGGAGCAGCGTCGGGCGAGGCCTTTGCAGCGTCTCCTTCGCTCTCGCCCGTGCGAACCGCTTGCACGTTAAAGGGGGGGTACCTGAGCATCACGACTCATGGACTCTTACTAGCTCTCCAGCCCTCACCTCCTTGCCTTGTCCACGGCATCGCGACCTGGCATACTAGCAACGACTGAGCTCGCTCGAGGGTCGGTTCCTTAGGATGTAGAGCACGAAGGGGAGCAAAGGCGAGAGGGAAGAGGCACGTGATGATCTCGCCAGGCAACTCCTCAACTGCCGATGCGCGGGCCTGGCGCCGCGCCAAGGAATGGCTTCTGGCTCCCGAGATAAGTCATCCTCTGGAAATACTAGCTATCGCAGCACCGACCTCGCACCTAATGCAGTCCCATTTTGGCAACGTCGCACTCCTTTCTCACTGAACAATGGATGCTTGAGCACTAAAGGGGACCTCCTGAGCATTGCGACTCAAGGGCTCTTACTGGACCCCGGGCCGCTCACCTCCTGGCCTTGACCACAGAATTGCGACCTGGCATACCAGCGACGGCTGAAGCTTGCCTTCGAACTGGGACCTGTCAGCGCAGAGCATCAAGTCCTCGCGAGGTTCGAAAGGAGGAACTAAGCTAAGATGGGACGAGCATCTCACGCCGCTTCACGATAAGGATCATATTAACAAATGGAACTACAGGCACATTACAAACCCCCACGGGGTGTGTTCTTCGATTCCTCGCAGGGAACAAAAGGAGCAAATCCTAAAGAGTGCTAACCACACGCGCCTACGCAAGAGACGCCATCATCAACAGTGGCCCGTCAGGCATTAGCGCCAACTCCATACAGATCAGTGGCGACGGCGGCCTGACGAGCCCGCCCTGCTCCGAGAGAGACGCAAGCTCGGGGGCTCGTAGCTGTCGTTTCTCGTCTCCGGAGTCACGAAGAGCTCGGCAGAGTCGCTGGATCCTCCTGCACCTCCGCTGCCTGAGGAGCTGCTGGGGCAGCGAATGGCGAGCCTAGTCCTTGCCACGGCAGGGCCCCGGCTGCCTTTCCCGGGGCAGCATTCCAGCCGACGTCCTTCCGCGTCGAAGACCTTGAAGAACATCAGGGAGGTGCCATCGTACTCGAGTTGGATTATGAGGGCGCCACCCGTCCTGCAGACCCGGGCGATCTCGCCCCAGCCACGGGGTCATGTAGGCCTTGCCCGGAGCGACGACCTCAACCTCCGCTCCGTCGCAGGGGTACTGCAGTCAGCATGCTGCAGCCAAAGCTCGATAAGCCCCCTTGGCGGGATCTCGAAGGCTAAGGAGGGAGGAAGGCGAATCCAAGACCGAGGAGGCATGGCGGCGTGAAGCACAAGCTCACGAGAGGAGCCCTCGGCGTGAACTCCAGGAGGAACGACGCGCACCACCGCAATCCGCCGGCAGCGACGGCGCCTTTGGCGGTGCCGCTCGGCGCTTGCGCCTTCAGGACCCTCGATCCGGGAGTACAAGGGCAATGGGAACCTAGGCGGCGACCGCTCAAACCATGGCCTCGACACCTCCTGTCAAGCACCCCCTTCTCCGCGGCAAGAGACGAGCCATTTCTTTGATGGAACTGGGACAGGACCCTCTCGGGGGGCCTTCCCCTTCTCTTCGGCAGAAAACAGACGGATTGGTGCCATTGGCGTATGGTGGAGCGAGCACAAAGATGAAGACGGAGAGTAGCAGGAAGAGATGGACTGGAAAGGCTCGCGCCACTCCGTACATATAGCCGGGGGAGGCCAACCGCCGGCCTCCATGATCATAGGTAATCATGACCCATTTGGCATGCAGGGACTTGTCAATTCGTGCGGTTGCCGAGGCGTCATGGGGAAGCAGGGACACCCACGTCCAATCAACCGCTATGCGGCGCCCAAGGCCGCAAGCTGTTGGGGCCCGCGGTGCTTCACACTTGCCCCTTCGCTTCTCTGCTAAGCCAAGCCCAGGCGTGCCTTGAGCCCGGGGGCTACTGTCGTCATTCAAGGAACGGGGGTACCCAAACTTGCCTGCCTGCGGCCTGCGGCGTGGCTCAGGGAGTGGCCCAGTATGGCCCATCTTCATCAACACATGTTCAAGACCCTCGCGAGGGGCCAAGCCTCGCGGGGCGGACGACAGGAGGCTTCCTCGGGCACAGCCTCGTCAGGCTGGCTCGCGAGGAGGCGGAGAGATCAAGGCGGGGTACCTCACGAGGTGCCCGTGACGCAAGCCATGACGACATAAGCCAGGCGTGCGCTGGCCTATGCAGAGTCCTTGTTTCCTCTTTGGTGCAAAGGGGTCAAGCGCAGGCAAGACTATCAAGCAAAGGCAACCATTTCGGTGCAACAAGACCAAGACCAGCAGAACGGCAGGATGGTGGTCATCGTGGAGCCCAAGCCAGCGTCACTGTCAGAGTCTTTGGCAGGCGTGGACCGACTTTAGTCAGGATAAGTGTATTAGATGTTCCCTTTCAAAATGGCCAATTGTTGGCGCCCTTCCCACGCAATATTTGGAAAGAGGACCAAGGCCTCGCTCTATAAATAGGACTAGCCACCACAGCAGAAGGCAGCTGATAAAGAGCCACCCGGCAGCTAGAAATCAACTAGAGATCCAGATTTTGGGTAGACTAGAGAGAGAGGCGACTGAACTCACCCAAGCAGTTCATCCCACCAGCCAAGAACACCCCCTCGCGAGGCTGTTCTTCCCTTGTATTATTCATCATCAGCCCCTGAGGCAATCCACCACACCACAAACTAGAGTAGGGTATTACACCACAATGGTGGCCCGAACTAGTATAAACCTCGTGTCCCTTGTGTTGTTCTTCGTTTACTTTAGATCCTTGCGAGGCGACGAGACATGGGTAGGCAGTAGGTGTGATCTCCGCATGCACCCCAGAGTTTGAACCTTGAGGGTTTGCCGGAACCCGAAATCCGACATGATTCTTTTGACTGTGTCTGGGAGCCTGGCTGTTGAATGAAGGTTCGATTGAAAAATGCCAGTCTGCACTTCTACTATTAAGGAGGCGGTGTGCTCTTTAGTACGGGGGTAGCGTTTTCCATTAACTGTTATGATGCCGCGTGGACCGAACATTTTGAGCTTAAGGTAATCATAATGTGGCACCGCGTTGAATTGAGCGAACGCGGTTCATCCGAGCAGTGCATGATAGCTGCTGCGAAAAGGGACGATATCAAAGGTTAACTCCTCTTTACGGTAGTTTCCCGGGTGTCCAAAGACTACTTCCAGAGTGACAGAGCCTGTACAGCGGGCCTCCACACCTGGTACCACACCTTTAAAGGTGGTTTTAGTGGGTTTGATCTTTGACGGATCGATACCCATGCTGCGCACTATATCCTGATAAAGCAGGTTCAGGCAACTGTCTCCATCCATAAGGACTCGTGTGAGGTGGAATCCGTCAATTATTGGGTCAAGGACTAATGTGGCTGAGTTACCCTGACGGGTAATTGCCGAACAATCCTTGTTGTCGAAGGTGATCTTGCTGGACGACCATGGGTTGTATTTTGGGGCAACTGGCTCCGTTGTGTCATCATCCCTAAGTTCGCGCCTCCGCTCCCGCTTGGGAATATGGGTGGTGTTTATCATATTCACCATTCTAATTTGCAGAGGAAACTTCTTCTGCCCTCCAGTGTTCTGTGCCCTTGGCTCCTCATCGTCGTGCTCGCTTTGCGAACCCTTTTCCTTGTTTTCGGCACCTAACATGTCGGCCTGTTTGAAGACCCAACATTCTCTATTGGTATGATTGGCTGGTGTTCATGGGTGCCGTGAATTTGGCATGGACGGTCGAGTATACAGTCCAGACTGGACGTGCCCGGACTGTTTCTTTTAAATGGACTCTTTCGTTGACCGGACTTGGAGCCACTGAATCTGGCATTGACAACCGTGTCTTCAGCGTTGTCACCATTATTCTGCCGCTTGTGTTTGCTGCGTTGGGGCTTGCTGTTGTTTCTTGGTTCAGAAGTCCCAGGTTTGCTTGAGGTGCTGTTGTTACGAGCCAACCAGCTGTCCTCGCCCGCACAAAAGCGGGCCATGAGTGTCGTGAGGGCTGCCATGGACTTCAGCTTCTCTTGGCCAAGGTGTCGGGCAAGCCACTCGTCACGGATGTTATGCTTAAAAGTTGCTAGGGCTTCGGCATTCGGACAATCTTCAATTTGATTCTTTTTAGTTAAGAACAGGGTCCAGAATTTCCTGGCCGACTCTCCGGGCTATTGGGTTATGTGACTTAAGTCATCAGCGTCCAGTGGTTGCACATAAGTGCCCTCGAAGTTGTCGAGGAATGCGTCTTCCAGGTTCTCCCAACTGCTAATGGAGTTTGCCGGCAGACTATTCAGCCAATGCCGAGCTGGTCCCTTGAGCTTTAGTGGGAGGTATTTGAGGGCATGTAGATCGTCGCCGCGTGCCATGTGAATGTGGAGAAGGAAATCTTCAATCCATACCATGGGGTCTGTTGTCCCATCATATTTCTAGGAATTCATGCTCCATTACTTTGTCAGTGAAGCATAGGGGGTGTGCGGCACCTCTGTATCAGGCTACGTCACGACGCAGTTCAGATGAATCTGGTCTGCTGTATTCGGTTCGAATGGATTTGTATTTGGTATATCCAACGTGGCGGTCATCGTCATGCGTTGGGGCGCGCCCCCGCGATCCATAGATTGATCTTGACTGTCCTGCTTTGTTTTCCAATTCGTCTCACAGGTCATGCATGTAGCCTCGGGCCTTGGTGTTTCTAGTTTTTCGGCGACGTGGTGCGGGCTGGTCTTCGGGCTGATATGGCACTTTGTCTCGGCCCTCGGGGTGGTCGGTCAGCCGCATCATGCATTGGCCATATAGGCTCTAGTGCCTCGTCCTCGAATTGAGGTAACAACCTGCGCCTCGGGTAGCTTTTGTTTGGGTGCTCAAGTCCGTATTCCTCGGCCATCAGGACTTCTGTCCATCTGTCAGTGAGCAGATCTTGGTCAGCTTGAAGCAGCTGTTGTTGCTTCTTCAGGCTCTTTGTAGTGGCTATAAGCCAGCGCTCGAAGCGCTTCTACTCGACGAGATCCTCAGGCATGATAAATTCTTTGTTGCTGAGGCTCACCTCCTCTTGGGAGAGGGGCATGTAATTTTCATCCTTCGAGTCTCCATCCATTGCCTGTTCATCAGGGCTAGCTTGCCCGTCCTCCCGTCCGGCCTGCTCGAAGGCTGGATGGTCGGGATTGTTTTCGTCTTCGGCATCATCCGGAGTGCTATTGTCTCTGGTGCCGGTATCGCTGTTTTTGCTATGGTGGGATTTAGAGCGGCGGCGCTAACGTCGGTGCTTTGGTTGCTTCGCCAGAGGATTATCCTCCGTTGCGTCCTTTTGATCCTCAACATTGTTTT